>NW_004524614.1:2229267-2244578 GCF_000260255.1 Octodon degus | reverse complement strand
TTTATAATAAAAATAAAGAAATGAGAGTAAAAATCTTTTCATACTTCTGAGTTAACATTGCAAACTCAAAAACAATCACAATCTTTGCTTTATTTGTTCAAGTTTGACTCTTTTCTAATAAAAAGTGAATCTAAGAATATAGTCTTTAAGATTCAGCTACTTGCCACTAAATATTTCAGAGATATAAGTTGGAAGATTTCTACTGAACTTCACTAATTTTAAAATAATCATAACTTGGCAAATCAATTTTTCACTTAAGTATGAAGACAGAACTGTAATGACCCAAAGAAAGTGCTACAAACATTTCTGCCTCAGATTATGTTGTGTGTCACTAAAGTATGTGAGGAGAGCGAAGAGAGGGTGAGACAGGGCTCACTATGTGCCCATGTTTCAAAATGTAGTGATTCTACTCTCCCTCTTCCCACAAGCTTGTGGTATTCTTTCTGCTACCCATCATGCCTTTTGTTTCTTTATCTTATTCTAATTTCATTCTTTATATAAAAAAACTGCATTCATCAGCTGCCAAAAATCCACTTAGTTCTATTTAAGTATGTCCCCCTAAATTTTCTGACGGTCTTAATTCATAAAAATAACATACGTTTGAGGTATGATTAAGTCACACACATGGGACCAAATTCTGGGCTTGCTGTGCAATTTAAAGAGGTCAAGCTTGGAGATAAATTTAGTCCAGATTTAGTATAAATTTGTTTTTTACAACTTCAAATTTTAAAGCCAACCTTTTAACACCATAAAAGAAAAGAGCTCCATGCCTTAGGAATCTAGTTCCATAAACAGTCTTACCCATCCACTCCCTGCAGTTTTCTCAGTGATGAAACTTTTCACACAGTCAGGACTGGATTTGGTAAATATCAATATTAGGCAGAGTAAAAAAGAAAAAGGCTCATTTTTAAAAAAATAGGATAAGTTTGCCTTATGCACAGAGAGAGAGAGAGAGAGAGAGAGAGAGAGAGAGAGAGAGAGAGAGAGAGAGAGAGAGAGAGAGAGAGAGAATCTCTGTAGCTAATACTTCTGACTGGGAAGAACACTAATTACAAAATTAGTATATTTGACTCTTAAAAAATGAGACAGTGGCAAGAAAGCATGATGTTGCAGAAAGAGCTGGAGAACATAAAAATGAAGTAGAAAAGATAAGTATACATCATCAAAATAGAACAAATATTAAATTGTTCTCCAATGTTCCCACCAGCACTCAACTCAGGGTAAAAGAAACCTGAGTACTGACAGGTTAGATGTGGACTTCATGCATATTAATTCACAAAATGAGTCACCTGAAGAGCCTTTTCCTGATCATTAATATTTTTCATGTATTCCACAGCACCTTCTCGTGCCCAGGAGACAACACAAAGGTCTCCAGGATGAGATGACTTCCCTGGGATGCTGAGCGAGCGAGGAGGTTGCTTAGGCCCAAAACAATACTATAGATGCAAAAGGGGAATATTAATAACCCCCTTTTGTCCCCACAGAAGATAATTAACTCTCAATTGTCCTCAGAGTAACTTGTTCTTATAATGATCATCAATGTGTTGAGGTTTTCCATATTATTTTAAGTACCTCTTTTTCTCTATTTGCACACAATTTCCTTGAACAAAAAATAATGTCACCATTAGTTCACTGTCTACCTTCCCCTTGATTATGGAAATCAAGCAACATTCTTCACCACACCTACTTCTAACATTTGCTTCCAGTATTTCATTAAAAACAGAGCAAATCCTTTTTTTTTTTTTTTTTGTGGAACCAGGGATTGAACTCAGGCCCTGACACTTGCTAGGCAAGTGCTTATTCAACTGAGCTATCTCCCCAGTCCCTATTTCCCATTTTTGTTCCCAACTTATAGACATATTATGGTTTAGATACAAAGTGGCCACAAAAGTCTCACGTTTTCCAAGTGACTTCACCACAAGGCCACTTGTCTGCAGGTTTCCCCACTAGTGAGCTCAGCAGAGGGCTATGTGGTTGAGTGGTGCGGTCTGGATGGAGGTATGGCCTGGCTGGAGACCTGGAAGAGCGTATTCCTCTGCTGGGTTCTTCCTTCCTCTCTGCTTCCTGGCTGTCTTAGGACAGATGAGCAACTGTCCTCAGCCATGCCCTTCCCCAAAGGGGGATGTTTCAGCTCTGAGACTACTGACCATGTGAAAACAAACCTCTTCTCCTTTTGGTTGTCACACTGGGTGTTGGGTTCCAATGACAAGAGAGTGACTAAAAGAAGGCATTACTGTATTATATTTCTTGTGAGTATTTTTCAAAATCTGAAGATACTGTTGAACATACTCCATATTCATCTAAGTTTTGGCACCCTTGGACCAGCTGTTGCTGTTTATCCCTTGCAGCAGCTCAGATATTCCATCCAGGATGACTGTCTTTACAACTTTCAATTTCTGAAATTTCCTTTTAGAAGATTTCCAGGGGGCAAACTCTCAATTCTTGTTTCAGTGTGCTTCGATATCATTCTCCAAAAACTCTAAGTTGGAATCTATTTTCTTTTAACAGTGAAGCTGCCATTTTTCTATGTTCTAGCTCCACTGTTGCTAGTAAAAAGCCACCTGTCTACCTGCAAATGTGATGAGTACTATTCTCCTCCTCCCCTTCTGATGTCAAGAATTTGGGGTGGCAGTTCCTGGGATGACGCCTCCTGCTTGCTAAGCCAGTGCTTTGTCACCAAGCTGCACACCAGGCCTTCCCACCTGTTGTTTGTACTTGGTGTCCTGCAGTCTCACTGTGATAAACTCAGGGAAGATATTTATAATACCCTGTCTAGGATTTACAGGGCTTTCAAAAATCTATATGTTGGCATCTTTTATCACTCTTAGAAACTTTCAAACCATTACTTCCTCAAACATCTCCTCTTTTCTATTCTTTTCTCCCCTCTTAGACTCTGATTAAGAATAAATGGTAAATGTTTGCACTCTATGTATTCTCTGCACTATCTACTGTAGAGGTCAGCATAAGTAAACTATGGTCACTGGCCAAATCAAGCTCATGAACTATTCCTGAATGGCCTATAACCTAAGAATGGCCTTCACACTTTTAAAGATTTATAGAGGGTTAACAAGATAGCTCAGCAGACTAAGCACCTGCTTAAGCACATGCATAGACTGGGATTTGATCCCTGGCACCACATGTTGCGCTGGCCCTGCCCCCAGGCATGCTGAGCTGACCACGGAATCCGGACATGGTAGCACATGCCTGTAATCCCAGGACTGGAGATGCTGAAAACAGAAGGATGACTAGTGAGTCTGAGCTGCATAGTGAGACCCTGTACCAAATACATTTTTTAAAAAAGGTTTATAGAGCAAAGTGAAAACAAGAACAATTATGCCACAGAGACTCACAAAAGCTAAAATATTCACTTTGCAGTAAAGTGTGTCTTGACCTTATATCTAATTTCTTCTTGCTCATTTTCTTTGCTAATTCTTTCTAGAGTGCTACTAAATATGTGGGGAGGGGTTGTTTCCTTGTTCGATTGTTTGTTTGTTTGTTGGTATGAGGACTTGAACTCAGGACCTTGTGCTTGTCAGGCAGGTGCTATGCCACTGAGCTTTATCCCTGGCTTCAGTGCCACCAAATATGATGTTTAATCCTTCCTTAAAACTTTTTATTACTATATTTTTAACAGTAAGAAATTCTATTTAGTCACTTCTTACATCGGCTATGCTACCTTTTATAGCTTAGTGTTCCCAAGATCTAGAGTCTATTTTTTATAAAAATATGGTCAGCATGGTTGTTTGATATTCTGTGTCTAGTTTCCTAGTATTGTCAGTCTTTATTGTTTACATACATTCCTTATGCTGTTAATTATATGAGGTGGTTTTTTGTGTGTGCTTTATGTGTACAAGTAAATTCATCATTTGTACTTAGGACAAAAGCACCTTGTCCCAAGAGTATCTGTGTCTCAGAAGCTATTCTGAGACCCGCAGAGCTGGAGGCTCCCTGGACCTCACAAGTGAGGAGAAGCCAGGCCTCAAAGCCACAGGAAGCAGTATGGCAGCCGGCCCACTACCCTGTGAGACCCTTCAAGGTCACCAGCTCATGGTAAGGACTCTAGGTTGCAGCTTCTGCCCGCTTCCTGCACCCTCGTTGGGGTGGAAGCTGTGAGCTGCACCAGCTGGTGTCCTCTTCACAAAGCGCACTAGTAGCCAGGGTGCCTCTTACTGCTGCTCCAGCTTCCTGCCCACCCTTCAACTCACCCATCTTCTCTCTGATGCTTTGTAAAATATGATTTTTAAACACTTTATTCAAGAGTGGTATTTAACTTCAGCAGGTAGGCAAACTAGCCAACCATTACTAGACAACAAATCCAAGTTCAAGCTTGAATTACATTGCTGCCATTTAGAGACCTGGGAGCTCTTTTCATTCTAATGCTGAGAAGCTGATTACCCAAGAGACTAACAAAGGCACCAGAAACTGTAATACACGACACGCTCTTCCACGTGTCCCTGAGGAGTCTTTAGGCACCTACTGACTCCCACTAGGCTTGTCTTCTAACAACAGCCTGAAATTTCCCTATGCTACATAGGGATCCTGCTGAGAAAGCAAAGCTAATTATTAGCACAACTTCAAATCCTGTAATTCCTAAAGAAGGACACAATTTCATTTTCTTCTACAGTGCCCAAGTTGCATTTTCTGATGCGATCCTTTTCAAGTGTCCTAAACACTGCCCTTACTGAGGTAACAGGGCCAGCCACATTCTAACCGTACACAGGGCCAAATGCATGCCGCCCACCAGTCTTCTCCTCCAAGACAACAATCCCGCCCAATGGCACTGGGCAGTCAGGGAACTGACCATACCCTCCATGAAGAGTCAGGCAGGCAACACCTCTCCGTTTCTTCCCTTCCCAGGCTCCTCACTAGTGAGAGTGCAGCTCAGGCAACCACCCCTCACACAATAAGCAAATACAAGTGACTGCAGTCCTTCCTTCTCAACCTCCCTATTAGATTTTAAACTTTAAAGATTGTTGAAGACTGTAAAATAATGCCACCTATACCATATGTGAAGACGAGCAAAACTACAAATTTAAGTAAAATTTAACACCCGACTTTTACCATCAGCATACTAAGTTTTTACATATATTTTAAAAAATCTCTTGGAAGCAGCCTATATGTCCATCAACACATGAAGGGATAAAAACTAAGGGGTCCTTATACAGGATGGAGCACTCCTCTGCCATAGACAGAGGTAAGCTTCATTCATCTGTAGGAAACGGTTGCACCTTGAAAACAGAATGCAAAGTGAAACGAATCAGACCCAAGAGCTTCAGCATCACGTGGTTTCTCTTAGAGGAGAAGCCAAAAGTATAAGTAAATTAAAGACCAAAATAAAAGATGACAGGACGTAGGAAGCTAGAGTTCCTGCAAGTGGTAGGAGGACCAAGTGATCCAGGGAAAGAGAGGTGGGAGGGCTAAGCAGGAGACCCAAGGCAGTGAGATGTGCTCTGCACATGCACCAGCTCCGCATGAGGAGTGTGTTCATTGTACACTGCAAGCACATGCTGATACTAATAAAAAATAAAAATTCCAGAGAAATGAATTTCAAACCTTTCACATTTCTACTTCAGTGTCCATCCACGTGCACGTGGGCACTCAGCTCCTAAACATGTTTTTTATGAGATAGACACCTAGCCATGAAATTAATTCAGCATTGTGTACGTGAATGTAACATGCTTACGCACTGGGAACTTGTACAGAATTTGCAGACCTATGATCAATTTCGACGTTATCTAAATTGTAACATAAAATGGAGAAATGGATTCATTGGCCAGTATCAACACGGTGTCATCAGGTAGCAGCAGTCATAACTAAATAGAATCGATTTCACATATTGAATTCTAATTGCACAGAAGTACCGCACTACCTCCTCCCACCTGCACAATGACAGGAAACCCTCTTCTTTCTCGCCCTGTATCCATTCTCACCCACTATGTGTATTGTAAAAGTAAACTGTAAAGTGGACAATGACAAGCCCACAGGAAAAACAAAAGAGGAGCTGTGATTCTTAAAATAATCTTCCCAGAACAGCTCTAATTTTTTTTACTTCTGTATTTAGGAACAAAAAACATCGGAATAATTTTAAACTTAAGTAATTTGTCACATTTTATGATAGAACTCTGACCAAAATTATAAACTAAGTATATAAATAAAAACACAATAAACAACCAAGCCAACCAGATCAGCAAATGAGTACAGTATACAGCTTTCATCTCTAACTGAAGAGTTTTATCAGATAAGTCAGATTTGTGTCTTACTTACCAAACTCTTCAAGTTATTTCCAATGCACAAAATGAGCCAGTTGATTCTCAAAAGAGAGATCTGAAGTGTGGAACACTACTCCCTCATGGATTCAGAAGATCAGGAAATCTCACAATTTAAATACACTGAGTTATAAAAATAACCAACTAGGACCAAAAGCTAATAGCTGACTTCTGTAAATGTGACATGAACATGAAGGAAAAGATTTAATTTTACTCTTTTAGACAGCGACACAAATGGTAAGAAAATGAAGCTACTTCTACGTTCAGCTCAGTATAAGTCTTTGCATTTTCATACAAATGCAGCAGGATTTTTTTCCCTCCTTGAATCTTTGTGGAGATTTATCAATTGAATTCTATCAACTGCTAAACTCTAATTAAACTGTACAGTAAGCTATTTATATGTCTACAACAATTTCCTTTTCAAGATAAACCAGACTTCAGTTTTATTCTGCAAAATCATTTTCAATTACCTATCTAATCTCCACGTTATTGCTTAAATTACACCTGCGCCACCCTCCAGCCCAGATCCTGGCTGGAGATTTTGGCAGTGGCTGCCACACATATCAAAGGGCTGTTATTATGTTCAATGGGAGCCACATGCACTTGGTCTGCCCAACAATTTGTATCCTATGACCTAATTCAACCTATATGATTTTGCCAAATTTTTAAGGGACAAAGGGTGACTCCTGGTACTCATAAAAAAATGATTCACAATCAAAATATTCTAAAAGTACTATTGTCACTTTACATCATCAAATAGAGCATTATTAAGGACCTGAAGACTTTGAAAAGGGAAGCTACAACAAATACTGCTTTTAAAATTCAGACTCCATTAAATGGTCACTAAAGTAAGGAAATACAGAATCCACGTTCGGCTATCTAGAAAGCCATAAAGGGAAAAAAATGGGCAGGTCAGCAAAAGGGGATGCAGGGCACATGGAGTCCAAGATTCTTGAGAAGATAATCATGCTTCAAGCATTGGTAGCATAATTGTTCACTCAGGCCCTGGCAGACTCACTCTAAATCAGAATGAAGTTACCTGGTACATGCTTTTTCCCTGAGCAGCCAGGAAATAGGGTCAGTAAGTTAGAAAGTGATGCAAGCAAATGACAGAGATCTTCACATTTTTCCTCCCTACAATCTTAAGCATTGAGCATTGTGTGTTAGCCAGGATGTGGAGCAGTGAAGAACGTGTACCCAGAGAAAGTGATAACAACAGAGCCATCCTGGGTAGAAACTGGGTAATACCTAGCAGTATTAAAGATGTGAGTGACTCAAGTTCCACTTCTAGGTATCCCTCCGAGAAACTCCTACATGTGTATATACACCTGTGGAAATACGCAAAACAAAAGATGACCTAAAATGTCTACTACCAAGTTAAAAGGCCACACAATTATCTGAGTTAATCTACCTGCACAAATAAAAGCCAGAAAGCATGGGCAAAATGCAAGCTGACCACAAGTAATGATGGACACCTGCTATCTCAGGTCCCTAACAGGAAAAGGCAGGAGGATCACAAGCCTAGGTCTAGAACTAACTTATAGGGATGGTGGGGATGTATCCTAGTGCTTCCAGGTTCAATCTCCAGTGTACAAAAAAAAAGATAAAATAGTATCACATTAGCATAAGACAAAACATCTAACATAGTTACAACTTCTATGTTTCTGGAGGTTGCAGATACATACACAAAACAGGTCTGCTATAGGTATAAAACAGGTCAGTGAATGGCACAGCAGAGAACCAAGGGGGCTGCACTTAGCCCTAATGCTTTCTTGTTTCAAGACCACCTAGCAATCGGCTTAAGACCTAACCATGACTGGTCTGCTGCTTCTCTTGTATCTTCCATGGAGACAACTGTAGTATCACATTATTTATGACAGTCTTCTCTTTTCTGTTGTACCTCTTCCAGCTTTTGTCTGTTGTTTCCTTCTCCAGGCATGCTGGAGCTAGCATCATCAGTTTCATGTTAAAAGGAACAAGGCAGGGATGTGTGTGCTGCATACTTATTTTCTATATCTCATACCTTTTAAAAGAATATTTCTATCATTCACCATAAAAAAATTGTGAGTGATACAGATTTTGGCAGAAGGATATTACAGACTATCCACACCCTCCTGTAGGATCCAAAGTTTATTGCTGGTGGTGGTTAGTGATAATAGAGTGCTTTCTTTTTCTGTGATTAATAAGATGTATTTTCCTGTTATCTCTTAATAAACTTAAACATAGTAATAGGTTTTTCTAAAGAAAATGTATGCTTTCTCACATTATTTGATTTGGTTTGTTAGTATTTTGTTAAAGAATTTAAGAAAATTTCCTCTGCAATTTTGCTTCATCATCTTGGGTCTGCTGTGTTTAGTATGAGGGTTATATTAGTGTCAAATTATATTGAAAAGCAGTTGAGGGGTCGGCCAAACAGCTCAGCAGATTAAAGCACCTGTAAGCAGGCACAGTAGCCAGGGATTCAATCCCTGGGCCTGCCATGCTGACCCCGCCCCGCCCCCCCAGGCACACTGAGACAGAAATTGAGACTGGCCTTGATGGCATGCACCTGTAATCACTGCTCCTGGGAAGCTGTAAACAGGCAAATCACTAAGAGTCTGATCTAGTAGTGAGACCCTGAACACCCTATAGACCCTTCCCTAAAAAATACAAATAAATAAAAAATAAAAATAGTTGACATTTTTCTATATTCTGGAAGAGTCTGAAAAATTGTAAATACCTGTCCATTCAATGCTTGATAAAACTATACGATAGATATCATAGAGTTTCTGGTGTTCTTTTTGTAGAAAAAAATCTGTTAGGTTCTTTTTGTTTTATGATACCTATTATACCTTTCAGATTTTATTTATTCTTTCAGGATCTTACACGAGGGAGACAATATGATATTCACACATGTGAGTATGATCTATTTCACTTATGAGTATAGCCCCTAGTTGCATCCACTTACATAGAAAGGCCTCAAGTTTGTCTTTCTTTATAGCTGAGTAATACTACATTGCATAAAAATATCACGTCTTTTTCATCCATTCCTCAGGTGACAGGTATTTTGCTTGTTTCAAAGATTTGGCTGTGACAAATTCTGCTGCTATAAACATGAGTGCACAAGTATCACTGTGGTATCATATTGTCAGTTCTTTTGGAAAAATACACAGAAAGGGAATAGCTGGGTTGAGTAGGATTTTTCAGCCCTAGGTTTTTGAGGAGCCTCCACACTGATTTCCATAGTGGTTGTACCAGTCTACATTCCCACCAATAGTCCACAAGGATTCCTTTCTCCCCAAAGCCTCTCCAGCATATATTATTGGTTGATTTCTTTGTGATAGCCATTCTTTCTGGAGATGGTATCTCAATGTTGTTTTAATTTGCATTTCTTGAATAAACAGTGCTGTGGAATAATGAAAAATACATTTTTTCATGTATTTATTTGCCATCTGTATTTCTTCCTCTGAGAAGTGTATATTCATCTCTGATGTCCATTTTTGGACTGGGTCTTTGAATTTGGGGGATCCTGATTTTTTTTTAGTTCTTTATATATTTTATACAGACATCCATTGTTTGGTTATTTTTTTCCCAGTTTGTGAATTGTCTTTTCAATCTGTTGGTGATTTCTTTTGATATGCAGAAACTTCTCAACATGATAAGATCCTATTTGTTGATTCTTAGAAGTATTTCCCGTGAAGATGAGGGAAAGGTAAAAAGATGTGAAAAAAAGTAAGGGAAAAAGATCATGCAAGTATGTATTCAGGATATCTAAGATTGTAGTACTAATTCCCATCAGCTTTTTGAAAGTGGTGGTTAATGTTTAAAATTTTCACTCTGACTAACTCTATCTGCTAATATCTGTAATCTGAGCAACTGCATTGAAGACAGCCAAGTGCAACACAAAAACTACAGTTGAGGGCCAGTGAGATAGCTCAGTAGACTAAGCACCTGCTTAGGCAAGTGCAGGGAACAGGGTTCAATTCCCAGTACCACATGCCATGCCGGCCCACCCCCAGGCACAATGAGCTGGCCATCAAGACAGGTGCACACCTGTAATCCCAGTACTGGGGAGGCTGAAAACAGGAAGATCAATATGAGTCCAAGCTGCATAGTGAGACCTTGTACCAAATAAATAAATAAATAAATAAATAAATAAATAAATAAAATTGAATGTAGTATTTGAATATAGCTTTGAATATAGCTATACATAATATTGAATATGGCTTTATATAGTATTTGCTTAAATTTGTTCATTGTACTCTCCTATAATTGTAATCACTGTTCTACCTTCTCATTCATAAAAATATTTTTTATAGTCTTCCCCTTTGCCCAACATGCTTTTGGCTTATTTTATTAGTCTTTGTGAACACTTAGCTTCTGGTTCTGTCTATTTTTGTTGTTCTTCATTTACTAATGTCTTAAATTGTATATATAGCTCATGATTTTAAGACTTTGAAATAATACAATTAGGGAGGCCAAAATCCCTTTTAGGATATTCATATCCTGTGTTTTTTTTTTTTTTTTTTTTTTGAAGTACTAGAAATTGAATCAAGAGCCATGTCCCCAGCCCTTTTTCTTTTTTTTTAATTTTGGTACAGGGTTCACTAAGTGACTAAGTTGTCAGACCGGACTTGAATTCATGCTCATCCTGTGTCAGCCTCCCAGAGCACCTGGCTTATAGGTGTGCACTACCACAGCCAAGCCACAGCCCATCGAGTTGGATGCAAGATATTTTACTTATTTATTTATTTTTGCAGAACCGGGGATTGAACTCAGGCCCTTGTGCTTGCCAGGAAAGCACTTATTCCACTGAGCCATCTCCCCAGCCCCAAGGTATTTTATTATATTGTAAATTTTTTTTTAAATTTCCAGTGTGATTTACTCTGACAGCAGAGCTATTTGTAGTGTTTTTTAAAAGTTTATTATATGATTTATGATGATTTAAACTATATACTTAGCAGCATACACTTTTCCTTTGTGGTAACTTCAGAAAAGGAATTTAAATGTAGAGTCAAGATTTAGTGGCTACTACTCACTGTAGAATAGTTGGGAATATGCTATAATTTATTGCTGCATCTAAATCCTGGCAAGCTGCCTACCTCTTAGTAGTACTCAATGTATCTGTTCATTCAATATAAGTTTAAATTAAATATACCCTTCTTGATAGCTCCTCAAGTGCTACCTTCCCAACCTGATCCCTGAAGGTGGATTCCCACAAAGGAGAAAATGGGAAGAAAGGCTATTCTGCCATCTACAAAGGGGGAGACTTAGGAATTCAAAACAGATGTGTATAGCCCAGCAGCAGGGTGGGCTTCCACGAGTGTGCTCTCAAGCACTGAAGAGACCGAGAAGTTCTCCGTGAAGGAGATGGGGGCTTCAGGTGCATACACTGACACCACATCTGACAAAGCTGTCCAGGCCAAAAGGAACTGGAATGTCCCATATCCACTGCATATTAGTGTGTGATTGTCCTGAAAGGTATAATGAGGATGAAGATCCACTAGATAAGGGCTATATTTGGTCACTTTCTACCCCTTACCATTGTAAAAACATCTATGGTTAACATAGATGGGAAAGGCAGATAGTTAAAGTTAAAAAACTATAAACAATGTACTTCTATTTTCTTAGTGTGAACATTCTTTTTCATATACTTTTTATTTTAACATCCTTTACCAAGAGGAAAATCTACTATTTTATAAAAGTAGGATTTCTAAATCTGGGTTCCTTAGGGTGCCTCTGCTAGGGGATTAAGAATTATGCAACCTGTTCTGCACAGTGTGGTAGCCACTAGCCAATGTGCCTGTTAGCTTGTTCCATTTCCAGTGATTAATAATCACATGTGGCTTGCCAACTACTATAATAGACAGAAAAACATTTTCATCTCCTACTCTCTACAGAAAATGTAGGAAAGCACTGTTGTTAAATATACCATAGTGTCTTAGTACTTTCTTGGTACTGGGACACAATACCTGTGAACCACAACTTAAAGAGGAAAGGTTTAATTTGGGCCTCAGTTTTTAGAGGCTGCAGTCCATTGTTGGCTGGCTTCGGGGCATGGCAGAGGGATGCAGCAGAGAACAAGCAGCTTATGGTGAAGCGGAGAAGAAGCAGAGAGTAGGATCAAGGGAGGAGAGCAGGAAGTAGACCAGTCTATTCCATGCCCCCAGGACCCACCTCCTCCAGCCAGGCTTCACCTCCCAAATTACAATTAGCTGCACATCCTCAGCAGATAATCCACTCACCAGCATTACACACCCATGACACGGTATTACACATGCGTGATCCAATCACCACCCCAAAGCCCCACCTAGGAGTAAATGAGGTTTTCGGAAAACATCTGGATATAAATTATAATATATACCAATGATTTTGTTTTACCCTGTTTTAAAATGTAACTTCCTGACAGCAATGGAGAAAGTATCTGAAAGAAGTATGTTAAATCCAAATGAATGTGGTCAATTGGATGAAAATACTTCTTAGCAGGTTTTAATATAAACTGAAGTAGAATTAGACTGTTCTGATGGATAGAAACTATACAACATGAGGGGGTTACCTTACAGAGCCACTGAGAATATTTATAATTTTTTCTCTCCTTTTAACTCCATGGGAGTACACATTGAAATTGGACCCAATGACAGGGTTACTAGTGGGGCAGATGTTGAATTTGCTACTCATGAAGATGCAGTGGCAGCTATGGCAAAAGATAAAGCCAATATGCAACACAGATACTTGGAGCTCTTCTTGAATTCTACTGCAGGAACCAGTGGAGGGGCATATGATCACAGCTATGTAGAACTCTTTCTGCAGCAGGGGCAAGTGGTGGTGCTTATGGCAGCCGTATGATGGGAGGGATGGGCTTATCTAACCAGTCTAGTTATGTGGGTCCTGCCAGCCAGCAGCTGAGTAGTGGTTATGGAGGTGGTTATGGTGGTCAGAGCAGTACGAGTGGGTATGACCAAGTTCTGCAGGAAGACTCCAGTGACTGTCAGTCAAAGCTTGCTTAAGATACAGATGGAGCACTAAATAGCTACTATAGAAATAAAAGTTGTGCAGCGTGGGAGTTGGACAGAATGGGAGGGATGCCTAGTATATCTAGCATGATTGGTAAATGGAAAATATAGTGGATTCTGATTGCCCTTGGTCAGCTAAGCTTGCCTGACAGCCCTTTCTTTTTCTCCCTTTTTTCTCCTTTTTTCCCCAATTTTTTCTTTCCTTTTTTAAAAAAATAAGAATTAAGTTTATAGTTTTGTATTATAGGCTTGTGATTATGCTCACTGTAAATTAGAAATCAAGATTATTTTAAACTTAATATTGAACACTAAAATATCATCTATGATATAATAATAAATTTCAGTATTGACCATAATGTAAAACAATTTTTAGCTTTCAAGTTAGTTTTGCTGTAGGAGTTTTGTTGTAGGAGTGTACCTAAGCAGTAAGCATATTTAGGTTAAAGAAGTTTCACTTAGGTTATATGTTGTAATACACTGAAAACTTAGGATGCATGTTGAAAAAATGCTGTCCTATAAAACTCAAACACAGGAGTTGTATCTATGATTCAAAGTGAAAGCATTTGGCACGTTTGTTAATTCTAACTCTTTGGTTTAATATCCTGTAAGGCATGTGAGTATACACTTCACTTTTTTTTTTAAGACCTGGGACAATTTTGAGATGTAATACTTTAGGAGTTTGGTCATGTCAGTTGTATGGAATTCTTAGGCTTTGATTTAAACCTTTCCTATATTGTGATTTCCATTTAGATGTATTGTACTAAGTGAAATTTGTTAAATAAATCTTCATTTTAAAAACTAGAGAAAAAAGAGGATAGAAACTGTGCAAATAAGTAATTAAAACTTTTCCTAAAGAACAGCAGAGTTCATTCCTAATAACAACCATGTTTTATCTTATATTGTAAGGCGTGGTTTTTATCTCCCAATGAATTATTCATTCAACATGTTCTTAAAATGTTCAGTTATGACTGTTCTCACACTAATTTTTAAGAGATCATCAAAGAGAAGCAGAATCAGCAGCAAGCATTATGGCACCACACTAGCTATGGGGAGCAGCGAAGAGCTACACAAATGGAAAATGCAACAGTGTTTTAGGTTGAAAGAGATGTCACCACTGATGCAGGTTTGTTGCCATAAGAATCTCAAATTCAGATCATGTTAAAATATTAAATACAATCAAAATTTAGAACAGTTTTTGATGGATCACTGTACCTCTTGTGGCAAGCAGTGTAATGCTCTGGTGCATGCATACATTGTGTAACCACCAACTCAGGATACAAGGTTACCAACCATCTCAAATATTTATCATATTTATCATTTCTCTGTGATGAAAATATTTAGAAATTTTGAATTATACAATACAAATTTGCTCACTACAATTACCTTTCTGTTTAAAAGAACACTGGAAATGACTTCTCCTATCCAGATGTGACTTATGTCAGACCCCTGCCCAGACAGAAGGAAAAACTGCCCAGGCAGAGCCAGAGACTGCAGCTACAGAGATAACGAGGAGCCACAACTTGCCAACGGAGATGAACAAGCGACTGCACACACAGCCACACCTACATGATACAGATGTCACCAAGACTCCCAGCTCCACCAGACCCAGACTAAAACTTTCCCACTCCTCACAGCCATACCCCTTCCATATCCAAACACCCCTATAAAACCGTCCTCTGCTTATCACTTGGGGTCAATGGTCTTATCGCCCTTGGTCCACCTGCATTCAGGTTTGAATGAACTTCGCTTATTGCGTCATCTTTACCTGCTTCAGTGGTCTCAATCACACCTCAGTCTACCCTAACAATTTATAACTGTTAACCAACATCTCATGAGTTCCCTCGCTCCCCAGCCTCTGGCAACTATTATACTGTTGTCTATCTATGAGGTTAGCTTGTTTTAGGCTCCATAGATGAGTGAAATTAGAACATCTATATTTTCAGGGGGCCCGGGGAGATGGCCCAGTGGAATAAGTGCTTCCCTGGCAAGCGCAAGGGCCTGAGTTCAATCCTTGTTTCTACCAAAAAAAAAAAAAAAAAGTGTTTAGTGAGAA
>NW_004524614.1:2224404-2228173 GCF_000260255.1 Octodon degus | reverse complement strand
TTTATTTATTTATTTATTTATTTATTTATTTTTGGCGGAACCAGGGATTGAACTCAGTCCCTTGCACTTGCCAGGGAAGCACTTATTTCACTGAGCCATCTCCCTGGCCCCAAAATAAAATTTTAAAAAAAGAATAAGCTTCACCAATGAGAAAACTTCACAGGCTGAGGCCTCTGGTGTAATAATTTCACTCCTACAGTTCCCTGGGGCTCTATGGTCACAGAAAGAATGTTGTTATTTCAGCCTAAGAAGCACCATCCTTGTGGACATTAACCGTTTTTTTATGATATGCCATTATGATACACTACCCTGTTTGTCACTTGGGAAGGCAACAGTGAGAGGTTAAATGTCGGAAGCCTCCTTGCTGGTTAGGCATGCCCACCCTTCTCTATAATTTGAGGGCATCGGGAGACACCATTAGTCCCTGAAGGAAGCAAAGACCTCTGAGTTCAGCACCCCTTCCCATCAAGACTGGATTCTACATAGGTTATCTGTCATGACTAACCCCCTGGATGGAAATGATTTGTTAGGTGGCTACAGCCTCACAAATAAGCAACTTCAGTTATGAACAGAATTTTAGGTTTAACATATGACCAAAGTTGAGTCACAACCCAAATGCCAGCTGCTTTGGTTGTAAACAAAGACTTACGATGCCAGAAAAGCATATGTAAGCATATGTAAGTGTCAGTCTCAGCCCAGACGCACATTTGGAGGCATGATTTCAGTCAGTGCTTCATGTAATCACTATAATTACTGCAATCAACATGGGCCCAAAAAAGCTAGAAAGGAAGCCAAGGAAGGCAGGGAAGGGAAAGAAAGTAACTACAATGGAAAAGAAGAAGGAAATTGTGAAGAAACACAACAGTAGTACTCGTGTGACTGATGTCACTAATAAGTACAGCATGTCAAAATGCACCATTTCAACAGTCTTCCAGAGAACAGATTTATTCAAGGAAGCTAGTGCTGCTAAATGTGCTAGTCAAATTAGTTAAGCCATAATGAATAGTATTAGATGAGGTAGAAATGCTATTATTAGTGTGGATAAATGAAAGGAAGATAACCAGTTATAGCCTGAGTCTGTAATTTGTGAGAAAGTTGGGCTACAAACGCAGATTTGTAAAGAGTAATCTATCAATAAGTGATAATGGTGAAATGCATCATGCCAGTAGGGGTGGTTTCACAAATTTACAGTGAGAACTGAGGTTCGCAACATAACTAGGTCTGGTGATGTAGCCAATGCTAATAAAAAGGCTGCTAAAAATTACACACACCGCTTTAAAACAATAACACAGAAATGGTTTTAGCTCTCATCAAGTTTTCAACTGTGATGAAACTGGCCTTTTCTAAAAGAAAAAGGCCAGGAGAACATATGTTACCAAAGAAGAAAAGAAAAATGCCAGATCATAAGCATAGTAAGGACAGGCTACACTTACTGTTGTGTGTCCATGTGTGTGGTGACCTCAAGATAAAACTTCTCTTGGTTTATCATTCTGAGACCCATGCATGATTCAACAACATAAAGTAAAAAAGAATAGGTTAATGATCATGTGAAGATCTAATGTAAAAGCTGGGAGGTTCTCTGTCCCACTGTTAAGAAACATCTAGAGAACAAGGGCTTAACCACTCAAGGCTCTCCTCATCATGGACAATACTCCTGCCCACCCATGACATTTGGAAGAATTGGCTAAAGAATTACCATGGCTCTCAGTTGAGTTCCTCCTACCTAATACAAGTCACCTGCTGCAGCCTATGGACCAGCAGGTTATAGCTAACTTTAGCTATATAGCTGTATAGCTGAAGCCATACACCAGGGAATGTTCATGAAGTGCTTCCATGTGGTGTCAGATAAAATCTAGGCCTTAAAGAGTTCTGAAAAAAAATGTTATAACATCCATTCTTGCATGACATCAAGAAATCCTGGGCCAATATTTCTCTGAAGACATTGAGAATTGCTTACAACAAAGTGTGACCCAAAATTATACAGGAGGGAAACCTTGAAGAACGTGTAGAAGAGCCTGAACCTTCAATTCACACTGTGGTTGATGACTTGGTCTCTATATCAGAGTCCATTGGCTTGCAAGTATACAGTGGTGATGTTGAGGAACTGGTGGAGGAGCACTCAGAGGAACTGTCTGCAGAGGAACTTCAGCAACTTTGGACTAATGCAACAGAGAATGGTAGCTGAGGAGCTTTCTGAAGAGGAGGGGAAGTATCAACAACAGGTGCAATGAAGTTCTTCTAAAATAAAGAGATTCTGAAAAAAATGGACAGAGCTACAAGCATTTGTAGAGAAGGCCCACACAGAGAAAAAAGCAACTGGTGCATTCACTCACTTAATGACAGTCTCACAGCATACTACAGAATAGTGTTAGAGAAAAGACAAAAACAGACAGCCTTAGACCAGTTTTTGGTTCTGAAAAGGTTGAGACTGAATGAAGCAAAAGCAGGTCCCAGTGAGCTACAGACTCTCCCAAGGAGAGAAAGGACACCAGGTTCCTGATGTTCTTATGGAAAGCGACTCTCCTTCTGAACAATAACCACCCCCATTTCATCCTTCCTTCTTGCAAGCCAAAGATGTACACTTGAATGCTGAATACAGTATAAAACTGTTGTTTCTGGCAAACTAGGCAAATTTTATAACTTTTTGGTGAATATACTAGGAAATTTATTGGTGTTTCTGGTAAATTACCCATATTACCCAGTCCTTTTATTATGAAAAGTTTAGTTTAGGGGTGCTTTGGGGGGCTTGGAATGCATTATCCATATTTCCATTATTTCTTATGGGAACAGTAGTCTTGATTTACAATCAATTTAAATTATAGCCAGCTCTCATGAGTGAAGTGAGTTTGTAAGTCAAGGGTTAACTGCAGCAGATTTTGTGAAATTTTAGAATGTAATTTAAGTTTCTTTTAAAATAAATTGCTAGTAAAATTGTAGTTGTTTATATACTCAGAATTTTCAGTTTTTAAAGTCTCATTAATTCTTAAAATTTATATTACAACAGCTAACATTTCAAGATATATACCATATGTTTAGGACAAGAGTCATATTTAATTGTCTTTTAACTATGATTTATTTGAATACATCCAAACTGATCATTATTTTAACTCATCAAGTAGCTCAAGAACTGCTTAACCAGCCAAGTGTCCGCAATAACAAATCATTGTAGCTCCTGCTTACAGTACTCTTATCTTCAATTCATTTTTATTTTTTCCTAATCTTTTTAAACTGTAAGAGTCCCATTTCAGTAGTACATACAAAGGGAACTATCTCACAAAGCCAGCAAGAGAGTTCAAGCACCAGGGACGATCTTTCTTATTTGGGCCTGCACGCTTTCCTGCCAGAGGCATTTATGATCAGTATGCCAGGAACAAGGATCCAGGTGCCAGTACAAACTGTCAACAAAGCAATTATCTCAGAACTTTTATCTCAACTTAAACAAATAAAATCACTGCAGGTTTTTCTAGTATCCAACATACCATCTAGTACCTTGTGGTGTGCACACCTTCATCCCACCCTCTGCTTTATTTCAAAGACAACTGGTGCTGTCTACATGATAGAACTTAAATGCTATTTGCCCAGGAACTGCAAAATTCTGTTTACAGAATTCTGATTTCTAATTGGTTCTAGCACATATGACCTACATGATATACTTCTGGTCAGAGAGGACAACAGACGCCAGCTCTGGATCTCCCAGAGAAGCCTCTTATTCTCCCACACTTTTCTGAGAGGCTGTGTTAGCTGATCTTTCATCCCTGTGACAAAACAC
>NW_004524614.1:2222589-2223451 GCF_000260255.1 Octodon degus | reverse complement strand
GAAAATGGAAATATACTTTTACAGTTTCTAATACTAGGAGAAAATAACATATATCTTATAAGTAGATTGTAAATCAAAGACACAGTATAAATCATAAAATAAAAATTAAAATTAAACATATCTCAGAAGATTAATTAAATATTAATTAATTCAAAATTAAATTAAATATTTCAAAATAATATTCAAAATTTAAATTATGAGCCCAAATAAGAGGCCAGAATGTAGTGTATCCTACATATGAATCTGTGATCAATTCAGAGTACTCACATAGTATTTGATTAGGTTAATATACACAAAAATATCAACTAAGAAAAAGTTTTCATGATATTTTACTAAGAATAAAACATAACAAAAATACTGGAATGGCAAATATATGACCAGCACTTCTAACATTTTAGGGATAGGATATCGCAAAAAATTCTGGTATGTGGTGGACGTAGTGTCCATAATGCTTACTGGTGGCCAGGTGTCACTTGTGGGACTGAGCTACTGCTATTTCTTTGATATCCACCCTGTAGACCTGACAGAATCATGATCCATAGGGTGCAGGAGAAGTCCATTTGTAGACTATGCTGATGGAAATATTTTGCTGCTATAAAAAAATAGTAATTGAAAGACTGCTGTTGTATACCTCTTTTTCTCCTGTGTTTCATTTTTTGCCCCATTTGGAGGGTTCTTTCCGTTCTCATTCATGCAGTTGTGGTCATTTTGATCCCTCTCTAGACTATCTTTTAGTAGTCTGTGTAGGGTTGGCTTTGCTGTCATGAAATTCTTTAGTTGCTCTTTGTCATGAAAGTATTTCAATTCTCCATTAAACTTGAAAGAGAGTTTTGCAGGGTATATCAGTCTGGGTTGGAATTTG
>NW_004524614.1:2220301-2221209 GCF_000260255.1 Octodon degus | reverse complement strand
GCCCCTGGCGGTCCCACTCACAGAGCCTGTGCGCTGGCTGGAGTCCCACTAAGGATTTTCATTTGTAAGTAATATAAAATTCTGTATGGGTATATATATATTATATTACAACCTATTCATTTTTCAATTTTAAGAGTAGTCCAATTTGATAAAATTTTTCCCACTAAAATATTAAAAAAATGGACAATTCACCAGATAAATTTGTAACTATATCTCATGAGAGGAAAAGATCATGACCTACATATTATTCTTCATGAAGATACATTACAGGTAGATGAATGTAACCCTGTAGCCAGTACATTCACTGACCAGAGTCTAGATTCAGATGTGATACCAGAAGATCAAGAGGAAGAATGGTACCAAATAACAGAACATGAGAACACAGAATTGTAAAATGCAGCACTACTAGTAACAAATATTCATTGTAGTGGTCCTTTTGCACTGTGTAAATTATTCATCAATTATTCATAAATATAAAAGTTTCAGAATTAGCTTTTAGTAAAAATAAATCTGATTAGCAATCACAGTAGAAACAGTTTAGGACAACTATTTCAGGCACAATTTTTGAAAAACTACTTACATCTAAAGAATCCTCCTTCAGTAGAATAAGGGCCATGTTTTGTGACACCAATCGGCAGGAATATCCTAAAGTGGAGAACGGATAACATGAGTTCATCATTCCTCCTGTGAGTCTCTATGCAATCAATGACTAATTGAATCCAACCTTCCTTATGTCTACTTTATTACCATTTTAAATTCATTGGTTTATACAGAGGAATAGGTCAGGGGTTCAGGAAGCATAAGCCTAAATTGACTTTGCTTCTTTCAGACAGTATGAGTAGAACTGGTTGAGAAGGTCTTTATTACAAAGACTAAGATATATACACGCCAATTTTCAGTGGCCTTTT
>NW_004524614.1:2210689-2212192 GCF_000260255.1 Octodon degus | reverse complement strand
TAGCTCTCCTCAGATTTTGTTGCATGTTTTTATGTCACCATTTTTTAAAATGTATTTAGTACAGGGTCTACAGGGTCTCACCATACAGATCTGATTCATAGTGATCCTCCTTTTTTCAGCCTCCCAAGAGCTGGGATTACAGGCATGTGCCACCATGTACAGTCTTGCCACCCTTTTTGTTTTTAATTTTGATATTAACCTGGTGTCTGCTTATGCCTGGTGTCTGCTTTCTTTCTTTCTTTCTCTTTTCTTAATTTCTTTCTTTTTCTTTTCTTTTGTGTGGTACCAGGTATCAAGCTTGGGACCATGCGCTTGCCCAGCAGGCACTCATGCCACTGAGCTATCTCCCTGGCCACTTACCCGAGTTTTATAAATGGACTTTTTTTTCTTAGTTTGTGTTTTGGTGTTATGCTAGGATCAACAGTGCCTCATCCTGGATGTTTCTTTCTTCATCTATGTGATCCTAGACTTAAAGATGAGGTCCTAGGATTAAGGGTGCCTCACCCTGGGTTAGGTGGCACCAAGAAATAGGTTCACACCTTGTTTTGTTTTGTTTTGTTTTGTTTTGTTTTGTTTTTTTAGGTTCAGACCTTGTGACCATACCCTTAAGTGAAAAATTTGGACAAACATGTAAATATCACATTGTCTCTCTGGTGTGAGAAATTGAAAGTATAAATTAAAACCAAAATGTATAATATATTGTGAAATAGGAAATTGATCTAAAGTAAAGGGAAATTAAGGAGGATGGGGGGGAAGGAAGGAAGAAAAAAGAAAAACAGAGAAAAAGAGAATAAAATGGAAATAAGGCTTTGGAAATAAGGAGGGAAAGGGATTGAAGGGAGGGGAATGGAAAAAAAAAAAAAAAAAGAGGTACCTGATACAGTCTGGCCCAGTACAAAATACTAGATTACCATGGCTCTGATTGAACATGGCTGAATCCCCAAAATAACAGCTTGTCTTCCCCATGACCACTCCCTCCTTCTTCCCCACCCCAGTGCTGGATACCTTTCCACACACACAAGGCAAACCCCAGTCAGCTCCTTATGTATCTCCAAACCAGCCCCTCAAGCTCCACCCCCAGCAAAAGCCCATAAAGTCTCAGCCCTCCTGTCTCAGGTCAGGGGATGCCCCTCATCTCCCTGCCATCAGCCCTTTCAGTGTCCTCCTCATTGGCAATAAATACCTCCTCACCCTTTTTCTTTTACTTCTGCTTCTCCACCTCTGCCAAAAAATCTAACAGTACCAACATATATTATGTACAGGTACCAATTCCCTACAATGACTATGATCATTATGTCTATCTAAATGGTACCAATAAATTTAGTAACAACAATAATTTAAATAAATAGACTGAGAACCTGCGTGGATTCATGCAGTTAGATGTGGGCTTACTTCTACTGCCACTATCTTTTTCTGTTTTCACTTACTGGCCTTATGTACCAAAACTGATTTTGAGAACATGTAGAAGAATCATTTTTTCTTCCTGAATTATTTTAACTGTCA
>NW_004524614.1:2183464-2210054 GCF_000260255.1 Octodon degus | reverse complement strand
TATCCCCTTTTTTTGTTTAGCTTTGTCAGAGAGGGGTATTCCATTGCCATTTAAATATTGTAGGTGCATGAATTCAGCAAAATAATCCAGCTTTAGCTGACCTATTTCCTGAAGATCTTAAGTCCCACCTGAGGCCTCCTGGCTGAAATTTCTCCTTATTTCATTGCAAGTAATTTACAACCCTCTGCTTGGTGACCTGGTCAGAATACACAACCTTTAAAATTTCATTAAAGAGAATGTGAGTACACAAAACAGAGCCATCCCCTTTCTTAGTCTTTTTTTTATTATCAGAGTAAATGGGAAAAAAAAAAAAGTTTTCCCATTTGGCTCCATTCTGGTTAGGAAGAGTCATCAAGGGATTCAAAATACCAGCTCAACCATGAGGCTTAGAACACAGGTGGCATCATCGGGGACTCAGCTGCTTCTGGATCAGCAAGTTCAGCTGAGCACCTATGGGTACTGTGCCTGTGCCTTACTTCACAGGAGTCACAGGACAAGGTGAGGTCCACAAGTGGCCTAGCCTCCTTCTCCTTCAGGAGTTAATGGGACCAAATATGGAGACAAAAGCCCCAAGGATCTTTCTTCTCTTCCTTTTTTTTATTATTATTTTGCTAAATTCATGTACTTACAATGATACCAGTTTCCCTAGGACAGAGACATGTGTCATCGTGGGGTTAGGGTCTCAGAAGGGACACTTAGTGGAACCCTTGTGTCTCCTCTTTCTTCATGGGATGCCGTTAGAACAAGTAAGACTTGGTTATCTCCTTCTCCCAACAGGCTCCCCAAGCCAAGCCAATGGGAAACCTCTTGAACCACACTACTACATAGATTTCACTAGCTTCGCCACTAGGCCTTATTCTTGAAGAGTAAGAAAGGTTTGATCTAAAACAGGAACAGCTTATCTACTATTACAATATAGTTTGGGTTCAGTACAAAGTAGGAGGTGGCAAGAGATTGTTATGCGATGGTACTTTAAATTGTGAGACTAATCTCCAGTGGCAGTTCCTGCTTAAAACGTACAAGTGGAATGACATGCCTTACATTTGGGTTTTTGGTACTCTATCAAAGGGAAGGCTCAAGAGCTGTAGTGTGGAGAGTGGCCCCCAAGGAGGAAAGACATTCTAGATGATCTGACCCTAAGGTGCCCTGCTTGTCTCTCAGGGGGATGTGGGTCTCTCTGACCTGTTTGATGGAAATAGGAGGTCTTCTCAAGCTCCTTCTTATAGTCCCAGGCCAATAAATCAACTCTATTCCCTTCAACTGTGCTCATGGTTTGTTTGCAGTAGGAGTCATGGGCACATTTGGTGACCAGAACTGTGGAAAGGGTTGAGTTCTTGATCTGAAGTGCTGCTGTACACTAATCCACAACTTATCCTGGGGAGCAGGATGAAATACTTAAGCATAGGATACTTATTTTTTAGTTGCTAATGTCCAGCTGTACAAAAAACAATTAGACCAACTGTGAGGGGACCATAAAACTTTGGGTCTCAAACATTAACTCTTGAATTTGATTTATCATGACAGGATTTCAATTCATTTTGGCCACTTTCTGTACCCCAGATAAAATACAAAGACTCCTATAAGGGCATAGGTACTGTACTTCAAGAGGGATGAAAACCACTTTAGAACAGCTATTTTCCCTTCAACAGAAGCAAGCTGGATGGGTCTATAATGCTATCATGGAGCAGAAATGATGTCCAGGAAACTAGCTGTCCTTACCATAGGAAATAAGAGGTGCCTTAAACTCTGCTAACTATATTAAGTAGAGTCATTCAGAGTATAGAGGAAAATCCATTGTCTATCTTCTGTAACCAATTAGTAGGCTATATATATTCCAGAGAGCCAAAAGCACTAGTGAGACATTATTTAATCTTTCAATCAGCCCCAGATATTTGGCATATTTTAAAAAATAAATGAGATGAAGCCACAAACACCTATGGCCCAAACTGCTGGACACAGCCTTTTCCGTGTTCCTCAATCAGGACCCAGAGGAGAGGCAAAAGAGACAGGCTAGGATATGGCTGCTGCAATTGGTGATGCTTTAAACTCACTCAGATCATCTCAGGAAAAATCCAGGGACAGCTGGGGAAAGAGTTTCTGTTTCAAGCACAAGAGGACTGGACACTGGGCATGAGATTGCATCCAGCTGCTACCTGAGCCCTGCTCCATATGTGAGGCAGCTAAATGTGCCTGGTTCCTGGCACTGGAAGTCTGACTGTGCCCTCTCCCAGAGAGGGGCTAGGCCAGCCAGAACCCTTGGTAACTTCTCTGAAGAGACCCAGGGGAACCTGCAATGACCCTTACATGAACATTGCCATCTCCTCCAAGGAACTCTGGGTAATCTTGGATTTCATGGGTGAACTAATTCAATTACTCCTCTAGACCAATAGCCATAATTAGGGTCCAAGGAACAGCTAATCAGAGATTCTTTGCAGCTGTACTAACAGAAGAAGCTGAAAACAAACTAGAAGTTCTAACTCCATATCAGGTCAGAGTGATTCCAGAGATGAGATTACTTGTGGTTAACAGAGTAACAATTCACTAAGATTCTGATAATGTTCTTTGATCACTCTGAGGTTGTTATAGAAACTTTTAGTACCATTTACCCTGCTCCTTTGATGCCTACAGGCCCAGATGTTAGCCATTCTTTTTTTTTTTTAATTTTATTTATTTATTTATTAGAGAGAGAGAGAGAGAGAGTGTGTGGTGTGTGTGTGTGGCCAGCTCAGCCCACCAGGGGGCGGGGCTGGCTGGCATGTGGTGCTGGGGGATCGAACCGCGGTCCCTGATGCTTTGCTAAGCTTGTTCTAAGTAGGTGCTTTAGACCACTGAGCCATCTCTCCAGCCCTGTTAGCCATTCTTGTGAACAAGTGATCTACGCAAGCAGGCAGGACATCAGTGACCTGCCTCTCCAAGGCCCTGAAAAGGGGTGATTCACTGATTGAAGGAGCCTTGTCGATCATCTACAAAGCAAAGGCAGAAAACTGTACAACTCCTAGAAGCACTCCATCCTCCCAAGCTGGTTTCAGTCATGCAATGTAAAGGGCACCAAAGAGACATGTCTGTAGACTCCTTGGGAAATCAAAAGGCTAATAAGCAAGCAAAGACAGCCCTATCACCCCTCAGGACCCTAACGCTATTCCACGTTCCTGAATAAATATTTTGGTCTTTCCTCAAGGAACATAGTGACAAGCTATAAAAATCCTACATAGGTAGTTAGCCTCAATCTTCTGGAAAGATAGAAAGCGCTGATTAGATCCTAAAGCAAGCATTAGCAAAACTTTCCTGAAATATCTGAGTCATGGATCTCATTGCTGTCAATAGTGCTCTTGAGGATTCATAATATGCCCCAAACTGGGTAAAGTTTGATCCCATTTAAGATGCGATATGGGAGGTCATTTCTATCTTCTAATATGCTTGTAGACTCAGAGACCACTCTTACAGTATCTCATTAGTTTAGGCCAAGTACAACATGATATGAAAATGTATGACACAGTCTTAGCAGCTCCTGGACCACAGTACCCATCTCCTTTGTACTGGACCAAGTACTCCTAAAACCTTGGAGGGAACACATGCTGAACAACTAAAGCCAAAAACAGAAAAGCCCTGCTCAGTAATCCTTGTCACACCCACTGTAGTATATGTGGTAGAGCAATAACCAGATTCATCTGTCTAGAATAAAGCCAGTGTCACCTGAACTGTCTGAAGAGGAAGATCAACAAAAAGGAGCAAGCCACCCCTACAAGCCTCTGGAAGACTTGAGATTTCTCTTCAAAAAATGATGCCAGTGCTGCGATAGGAAGTATGGACATTTGACTTGCTCCTCATACTTGGACTAATAGTGAAGCTTAATGGCTAACAACTCTTTTCTCATTGTTTTTTGACAATTCTTTCTTTCTTCAATCCAGTCAGTGAGCCACAGCACTCCAAGGTAGGTGGAGACCTCATAATCTCAGGGTCTGCAGCCCCTACAGCTTGAAACCCTGTAGAAAACAAAGACCATTCTCTCAGTATCCATAAAGAACTATGGAGATTTGTGTCTCTCAGAGGCAACAAAATAGGAGATTAGGGCGTGGCAAGGTAGACATGACCTGCTAATCACAAGATCCCAGAACACATACACAGAAGACTTCCCAGTGTCCTACAAATGGACTTCTCTTGAGAACTTAAGCAGATTCTCAGATAGAACAACCCAGACCTGGCATCAGCCCAGGATGTGGGATCCCAGCACTGTCTCTCAGGACCTGCACGTACAAGTTCTCACACAAGGGTTTCCTTGAGTTTGGACAGTATAAAATAACAGACACCATGAGAAGCTCACTCTTATTGCTTTCCCCAAGATACCGCACCCTGTATCCTTCTATGTGTACTCTGATCCTCCTTTTCCCTCTTTGACTTGGGCCAAGCTCACTCTGAAGATCCAGCTTCTTCTCCACACATCACTTTTACTTTTCAGATAAACTTTGCTGCCTTTAAAAAATAATCCAACCATTTAGAAAGTTGGATCTCCCATCCAGGTTTTCCTCAATACTTCAAAATAACACATCAATGATCAAACAAAAAAGAAACAAAGCCTGAGCATGTAGAATCTTGACCTTGGAGAAAGTATGGGACAATCTCCAAGAAGGATCTTTAGCAACAATGTCCTGAAGTGCAGAGGAGCCTGGACTCCACACAGAATGTCTACAACAGGGGTGGACAACCTGTGGCCCTGGACACCTAGTACTGTGGCCCCACGATATTGTACACTTTTAACATTATATTGAATATGTTTAGCCTTATCTTCCTGTCTTGATAGTGCATACAAACTAGGCACAACTGAACAAGGGCACAATGTGGTGCTAACTCTGCTTTCCACACCAGCCACCCGCAGTCCATTCAAAATCCATGTGCATCAGATGTTACATGCCACTGTGCAAGTTGAAGAGAAATCAGTATTTACTGATAACAGTGCTTCAACCTAACTGCATGTGTGTGTGCCTATGAAGACAGGAGTTTCTTGTTATTAAGGAGACACGTAAAGCTTTCTTGTTTACTAAACTCTGAGTTTGTATTATTTCATGTTAATGTATACTATAATGAAAAAAAAACATGTTATTCTACTTATACACATCAGCTTTATACCTTATGTGTGACCCAAGAGAATGCTCTTCTTTGCCAGGGCAGCCCAAGCAAACCAAAGCTTGGAAACCCATGGCTTGGGCCTTCCCTTGCACAGAGGTGAGCGGAAACAGCCAAGGAGACAGGCATACTAAAGAAGGGTAATAACTCAGCTCTGCACTGATGCCCTTCCCTACCCAACAGGTTCACTGTTCATCATTGGGACATCCTCATGAAAGTACACAGCAAGTCTCAAGACAGGCAAAAATGAGGAACCAAGAAAAATTTGCCTTTTTGTGGTTGCTGTTCTTTGTGTAAGGGAGACAAGAAATGTTTTATTTATTTTTATAATACATAAAAGTTGGCTTTATTCTTGATTATTATTTAGAATATTTTGTAAAGCACCTCAGAACATACTTTTTATTTTTTATTTTGTATTGATTTTTTTATTATTAATTTTATTGAGAAACAGCAATGAAACAGATTCAAAACTGATTAATAGGACAGTTTCAACAATTAATACATTGCATATTGTTATCTTCTTAGTGGTTATTCATAGTACAAGATGCAGACATGATATCCTGTCCAAATACTATTAGTACAAATCTTTCTTCTCATTGAATTAAGAGAAAGTAGCTGTATATCTATCCTAACCATTTTGTATATACAGATACAAAATGGTCCTTCCAACAGCCAACATTTTGGCCCTAGCCTTTCAAGGTTAGTGAGGACTCAGGACATAGGAGAAGCTGTACTGTAACATCATGTAACTCAGTTGTGCCACAAATTTTCTGATCAAGAAGATTATGGGGCCACAGAGGAATGTGATCAATGATACAGTGTGTGCCTAAAGAGAGTCACATGGAGAGAAAACATTCTCTCAGGCTTTCACAGAGAGCAAACTGGTCAAGCAATGGCCATGACTCATCCACATGGCTGACACTGACAAAGGATCTACAAAGTGAGGTACAGGGTTTCAGGTTAAGTCCTGAGAGGACTTGACTATGTCTGAAACAAAAGTTACATTTTTTGTTATATAGTCTGCCTTTACCTTGGTCTTAACCATTAACCAGCAGAAAAGTATAGAAAAGAGGTATGAAAAGTGAAGCCATGTTAATATGCTGAGCTGTGGAAGGCTCAAGTCATCAGATTTGGACTTTGCCAGTTCTGTGGATAACCCACTACTATTGTGGAGTACTGGACTATATTGGAATATTTTGCTGAATTCATGAACCTACAATATTTGGATGGCATGGAATACCCATTTCTGACAAAACTGCACAAAAAAGGTGATATAAATGAAGGATAATGTTGTATCTGCATATACAAAATAAGATAGATATACAGCTACTTTCTCTTAATTCAATAAAAAGAAAGATCTGTACTAAGAGTGTTTGGACAGGATATCATGTCTGCATCTTGTGCTATGGATGACTACTACAAAGACAACAATATGCAATGTATTAATTGTTGTAACTCTCCTACCAACCTGTTTTGAAGCTGTTAAATTGCAAATTTTTTCTCAATAAAATTTAAAAAAAGGTTTTTCTTTCTTTTTTTTTTTTTTTTTTTTTTTTTTTTTTTTGGTATTTCTTAGGAAAGAGTCTACAGGGTGTTCAGGGTCTCACTACTAGATCAGACTCATAGTGACCTGCCTGTTTACAGCCTTCCAAGAGCTGAGATTACAGGCATGTGCCACCACATCTAGTCTCAATTGCCATCTCAGTGCACCCTGGGGGCAGGCCCAGGATGGCAAGCCTGGGGATCAAACTCCCAGCCCCTGCGCCTGCTTGCAGTTGCTTTAATCCACTGAGTTATTTGGCCTGGCTTGCAACATACTTTTTAAAGCACAAAATTATGGCTTTTAATCCAAATATCCTTTTTTAAAGCCATACAAACACTGTATCTACCAATAATTACTTCAAGGGACTGAGATTTCTTCTTAAAAACTAAAACTGAATAATTTAAAATCACAAAGCTACAAAGGTAGCTACAAAGGTAAATCCTTGTTTGATTTCTTATTTTAAAAAAGAAAGAGTAAATAATTTGCAAACATTTTCAAGTTGACTTTAACAGTAATAAGCAGTAAAAATGAAATTCTCTCTGAAAGCAATGATTGAATTGTTTCTCAAAATACATTCTTCCTTCCTATAAATCCTCAGATTAGGTCCAGAAGGGAGGTCTACATTTTATTTTCAGTTACAAAAGAGGATATTGGAACTTTAATCATTTTCCTCTACACTAGGCTTTACTCTTCATCCCTAGAGACTTCTAGCAACTCCATGCCACATAGACTGTTACAAATTTAGTATAACTAATGCAAAAGGATTTACTGGTAGTATTTTATTTGAACAACAGCTGCATAAGCAAGCTGTAATTTTTAAGCCCCCAGTTTCTGCTTTATTTTATATTTTGCAATTTAAGCAAAATGCCATTTGACAACTGAAGCTATGCAAAGATATTATGGAGAAACCGTAAGTATTTTTTTTCAAGCCATGGCAGGAGGAGGGTAATAAATAAAACTACTGACATTTTCATGAATTTAAGTACACAAAGCTAAAGGCTTCTGAGAAGAAACAGAATTTTTTTTAATGTGGAAAATGAAGCAAGATTTTTTGCTTAAGAGAATTATCACACGTAACACTTGCCCTAGACAGACCACAGAAGTTAGCTCAGTTAATTTTACCTTAACTAATGTGGCAAATTACATTATGTCAATCCAAGTTTGGTGTGCTTGATTTCTAATGTTTTTGGATAAAATGAGATCAACTCTTGGAGAAGAGCCAGGCAAGGAAAGTCAATCCACACTTGTAAATTGAGGTCTAGTTCTTTAATCTTGCAATCTAACAAGACGGCCATAAAATGGTTGAGAAGAGAACCTCTGGGAGTTTGCTTTTTACCACAGCTGAAATTAACAGCACACACCACAAGAGTGTTTAGTCTTTCTACACCTGAATATAATCAATATTCAAAGAAACCTAAATATTACAGAATCTATGGTACTTACAACAGGTCTTGATTTTATGACAATACCATACTACTTCATTACTATTACCAAACCAAACTTGAGATTTTCAGCCAGTGTCTTTATTTATTTGGCAAACTCATATTGTCAAAGATATCAAACCCAGATTTCTCTGGAGACTTTCTTGAAAAGGTTAGAAACAACCTACCCTCACCACATATTCTGAGATCTCATCAGCCAGGCCGCCCACCTGCTCCTGTGATTACAGAAGGCCTCCATTCCCAAGAAGCATACTGTTGGGGCTGAATGTTTTCACAGAAATTCTTTTTCTTTCTTTCTTTTCTTTTTTTTTCTTTCTTTTTTTATTTTTAAAGAAGATACAAAAAAGTAAAACAAAAGTTAGAAATCCTACATAATTTTGCTAAACAAAATGACAGGAATCAATACTGGTTGTTATATTGCATATTATTGTTTCAAAGTAGTTGTTCAGATTAGTAGATACAAGCCTGAAAGATTGGTCAAAAGAAGTATAAAAAATTTAAAAGGAGAGAGAAAAAAATCTAAGCATTCACAGACATTCTGGGTCAGTCTATGTTTGAGTGTGAATGAATGAAAAACACAGGCAGACACCAGGAACAGATAGGACTAAGACTGTCCCTCAAGCTACTCCAGATGCCAGCCACAAAACTGAGTTTAGTGTCTTTCATCATCCCGGGATTAGAAAGCTGAGGAATCACTCACACAGCCACACTGGTGGGCATCCCCCCCTCTAGATGCAGGCATTTTTTAGGAATCCTCATCACATCAAAAAACACCCTCGCTCTGTCGGCCTTATTACTTAAGCTCCTCTCCAAATGGGGTCATCCAGAGCTATTCTATTTAGTTATTTATTTCTTATTTTTTTAAGAAAATCTTGAAAGCTCAAGTCTTAAACTTATTTCATGAATAAAGCCTTCTCTAGCCTTTTGCAACTCATATTTTCTTCTGAGAACTGAATATTAAATATCAAAGTTAAGTGCTCAGATTTTAAGTATCCTAACATCTGTGTGATCTAGGGTAAATCACTTCATCTGTTTGTGCTTCTGCTTGCAGATAAGGCCTACCTGCATATGAATTTAATCACAGTCCTGTATACAAGACTCAGTACAGTATGGGACATGTAACAGATAACATTTGCTTATTATCTGTAATTGTATTATCTATATTACAAAAACTAGTCATGCTTAGTACCTATAAAATGTTGCTGTGGCTTGTATTTGGATGTCCCTCCAGAGCTTCATGAGCTCATATGTGGGGCTTTTTGGAGTTGGCTGGATCTAGGAGGTGTGATACCAAGATTAAGGGACTAAATTAGTCCAGTGATTAGAATTAACACAGTTCTGGGTGGTACCACCCAAAAGGCTGGTAACCTGTATGGGATAAAAGGGAAAGGCTGGCCAGTTGCTTACTCCTGCTGCTTCCTGCAGGCTTCGTCATGAGTTGTTGTTTCTCTTCTGCCATGCCCCTCTGCCAAGCCACCTTGCCTTGGAGCTGCCAGCTATGCACCAAAACATCTACAAACTGTAAGCTGAAATCTCTCCTCCTTTAACTTGTATGTGTTGGATATTTTGCTTCATCAACCAAAAAGGTAACTAAGATAGATTTTTGTGCCAGAAAAGTGGGGCTGTTACTGTGACATTATCTGGCCATGTGGTTCAGGAGCTTTTGGCCCTGGTCTGTGGAAAGAGTTTGGGAAGGTTTGTAGATGCCCACTGGAAAAGAAGCCCTGTAATGCTGTAAGCTGATGGGAGAATCTGATCAGAGCTCAGAAGACCAAAATACTGATAGAAATGCAGCAGTAAACACCAGGTTCAGGAGCTTTCAGAAATGAGGACTGCACTGGCTGTTGGACTCCAAACCATGTGTGTTATGCTTTGGCAGAAAATGTATCTGCATTTTGCTCCTATTCAGAGATGTTCTCTGAGGCTAAGATTGGGAATAGTAAACTAATTAATCTTACAGAAAAAAATTCAAGGTAATCTAATATTCAGGCAATGGCCTGGCTACTGTTGGGGGCTTTGAGCCAGATGTATGAAAAAGCACGAAAGGAGAATGATTTAGAACATTTTCACTTTGGCCAAAAAGGAAACTCTCAAGCAAATAGAGAAAACTTGGTTGCTAAAAAAGAAGAGAATAGAAAAAAAAAAAAAAAAAAAATATATATAGCCTCACTAGGAGCAGCAGGACTCTACCCTTTGCAGCCTCAAAATTGCAAAGGTAAAAGACTTTGCCTTGAGAAAAGAGACCCAGGGCACTGGCTTTCAAAATGGTGGCATCATAGAAAACTTTCTCAGGATTTGGTTCATAGTGTTTAGAAATCCAGACACTCAGCCCCTACAACCAAGAAAGGAGGAGGCCTGGCTAATGATCCAGCTGGTGGTAGATCTGGCATCATCCACAAGGTGCTTGTATCATGTGCTTGGAAAATATCAGAGTTGTAGGGTCAGGAAGGTTTCCACAGAGATTTCAGAAGGCCCAGGATGCCAGGCAGTATGCCCCTGACAAGAGCCATGCCTAAATCTGTGAATGTGAAGCCAAAGGTGCAGTGGGGGCCCTGGAAGAGTGAAGAAGCCAGGGACATGGGGTGCCTGAAGAAAGCTTCAAGGATAGAGGAAAATAGGTTACAGGGGACTAAAATCATTACAAAATGGGAACTGTAAAAATCCTCTCCTACTTTAACATGCATGTGTCAGGTATTTTGTTTCAGAGATGAGAAAAGTAACTAAGACAGATGCAGTTAGAATGTTCTCATCTACATCATTTGTCTTGCAATTGACTCACACCAATCAGGGAATGCAAGTAGCCCAAGCATCTAGTGGAGTATCTGAGGACAATGTTAGTCTGAATTTCCCATGAAAAACAACACTAACATTGAGAATGCTGCCAGTGTTATAACTGGACAACCAGCTTCCCCCAAGAATAGGGAATTATCTTTCTTTTAAAGAATAAGGTAATGTATGTAAGCAGCAAGCCCCATATTTACTCACTTTTCAAAAATAAACTAAGATAATATGCAAGTACCCCATATCACTTATAAACATAACTAATTCTTAAAAACATTTTAATTAAACTTGTAAGGCTGCTATATAAAGTGGTTTAAAAGTATCAACTGACAGTAAGATTCAGGGCTATGAGGGCCTCAAAACTGCAACTGAGAAATGATTGGAAATGACAGCTATTTCCAACTTAATGATTAAAGGTGGAATGCACACCAGAATTTTGTATGTGCTCATTCCACATACAACTAGAAAAAAATTGTAAACTCTGAAAATTTCATATGTGTTGTATGACTTATTAATAATTGTTTTATCCAGTTGTAATAAGAAAATGACAATCAAGTGAGTCACAAAGGCCACACCTGAAATTTCACTTTAGACTACATGATGCCAAATTTTTAACCTAAAAAGAAAACTGCCAACTTCCCAAAATGTAGTAAGTTAGCATAAATTCAAGTCTGGTGCTACATGAGCCTGAGAACATTACAGTTTCAAACTAGTAAAATCTAAAGGGAAAAGGGCCATCTATCTACATAGAACTCACTGGATCACAAGAGACTTAAAAATCTTGAAATTTTTTTTGACTATGTGTATTTGCTTCCTATGTATGAAGGAAAAGTCACACAATAAAAATAAATTCTCAAAGTACGTTTTATATCTATATGATAAAGAGAGCTAACAACCCCAAACACAAAAGCATAACAAATGTCACCAAATCTAAAGACGAACTCTTATGATATGTACCAGTACAAAATGCTGCCAATTAAAAGTGTGATTATCAATGATCTAAAAATTCAACTTCAGGGATATTTGATTAAAAAATATATGCATATTAAAATGGGTAAAATAATTTATTACTTTTTTCTTTTGTATCTGATTCATTGTAGTACCACCCTATACAGTGCAATTATTTTATATGGTATATTTGCTCCAAAAATAAATATTAATTAAATGTGAAAAAATAAATAAATAAGATGGGTAAAATATACCGTTTTTATGTTTTCTAATTCAAATTTCAGAAAATAATTTTTGTGAAAGTTATGAGAATCTCTTTAAATATTCCCTGCATCAAAAGTCAAGAACCCTGAGAACTAGCACAGGTTGGAGCACTACCTCGATTCAAAAATTTTAAATCACAAATACTCTAAAATCTGGTCAATTTTGCACTTTTCAGGGATAAATTGAAGCTTTTATCAGTAAATGGATGCAACTAGAGAAAAGAAAGTTTTCAAGAAATACTTGTAAATGGCACTAGCCAGACATTACCAATTTACTTTCTCCCCCGACATCCACCTCAAAGCAGAACTGCCAGCTACTTAAGTGTAGCTTCTCAAATATCTTTTAGACGCCCTCAAATACACAAGGAATGCACTCCTACATACAGTGCCCTAGGAGGCGGATCACCTTCCTATTACCAGGGGAAGAAGGACTGTATCACTGTGCACAACCCAAAGCCCCGTACTCTGTCCAGAGCATGATCTCGGGCTGCTGATAGCTGCCACTCTGTGGCTCAACACTAATTCTAATGAAACATCTAGACAATGCTTTCCTGAACCTTCTTGCTCTTTTGTAGGCTCAACAGATATCCTTGATATCACTTAAATGACACTTAATCCCTCCGCATTACCCAGGAATACAAGCTTGAGTTTGAATGGTAGAATAATAAAATAATTCAGACCTCATTCCTTTAAAGAACTCTGATTCCCTGGCTGTTAGAAACATACCAGCTAACATCATGGAAAAGTCTGAATATGACTGATAGCAGTAGATACAGTAGAAGTTGAGGAAACTTCCAGTATAAATATAAAGGCTTTTGCAACATCATCAGCTTTTATTTAATTTAATTTATTTATTTATTTATTTATTTATTTATTTATTTATTTTGCGGAAACAGGGATTGAACTCAGGCCCTTGTGCTTGCCAGGAAAGTGCTTATTCTACTGAGCCATCTCCCCAGCGCCATCATCAGCTTTTAAGTAGGAGGCATCATCTGTGAGTGGGCTTGAGAAGAATTCACTATGAAAGATCAGTTAAGAAGCAGCTAATGAATGTGATCACCCCCAGTACCAACATCACACATGTTACATTACTATACTTTCCTTGCTAAAGTACAACATAATCAGTATTTTTAAAAGTATTTGGATGGTTGTCCATTCATGTATAAATCTCAGAACAGGGTCATTAAATGCAATCAAAAATTTCCTTTACAAGTCATAATCCTATTGGTATTCTCAGGGTTGATTTTTCAGCCCTTTGTTTTCTTTACATTTATTCCCACTAAGCTAAACTGATAGGCTCAGATGTAATGAAGCAAAGAAAGAAAGGCCCATGTGTGCTCCCCAAGGGCGGGGTGACAGGACTGACAGGTGCTGCAGATGCTTCTGCAGCAGACACAATTGAGTGCTGACTGAAGTTAAGTCTGGAGCAAAGAGCATGCATATAGTGTGAGTCTGTAGGAGCGCTCAAGATCTGGGAAGTAAAAACATCATTACTACTACTCATTTATAACCTGAAGGGTTATGTCCACGTTTTCCATATCACTTTAAGAGGGCAGAAAGCATATCATATTAGATAAGTTTCCAGTGTTTAGGGGCAGCAGTTGTGTTTTCTAGGGATAACAAGAACCATAGGCTGTGTCATGGTCTGGGGTTCTCACAAGTGGAACAATGTAATACAGGATACATTTTATAATAGTATTTTATAATGAATCACCCAAGAATCATATACAAGAAGTGTGAGAAATCTGTCCACACACACAAACATTAAGACTCCCACTGATGGCTTGGATCCTAATATTCTGCATGAGTCCAAATGAAAACCTATAGCTCATTAACAAGGCCTCCCACAAGTCTAACCTGAGGCTTAGAACCCACAACAACCAAGTCTCAGGCAAGTCCACTTCACAGATCCATGCTGGAAAGGCCCAAAGGTCAGTGGTAGAATCTATGCCAGTGGAATAAGGGATCTGTGCTAGCAGGCTGAGGGATCTATACTACAGCTAGGAAGCAATGTTCAAGGTAAGCACCAGAGCTCCCCAAAAGTACCATGGCCATCCTCAGTAACGGTAAGGTCCTGAGCTCCTCCTGTGATGAGGAAAGCAGAGTTCCCCTCAGGAAGCCCATGTGACAAGCTTCTCCATGAGGCTGAGCAGTGCACCATCTTCCCTGTTGGAGCTAGAAGGTGATGCTCAAGATGAGGACCAGAGCTCCTTCAAAGTAGGAAAACTAGCATGACACGGTCCTCCAGGAGAACTAGCAGCTACCTTCCAACAGCTCCAATGGCTTCTCCAAACAGCATCACTAATAGTGTTCTGGCAACATCTCCTGTTCTGCCTTTATGCTGCTGGCAACAATTCTCAGATAGGCCTCCCATATCCAGTAGCATGCTAGTTTAATTCAGCTGGGTGTAATAAGCTGACCACCAATTTGAAATCCACTATAGGCTCATAGGCTTTTCTAGCCAAATTTACATTGGCAACAATATCTGAAAGACCAACATATATACGGATACAAAAAGCACACAAAAAGTAGATACACTATTCTTTAGTTATGAGGATAGTACGCAGCATCAAAGGGCTATGCTTGAGGTTTTATTTTCTAGCAGCAATGATGAGTCTGTGCTGAATTCCCATCACACTCCTGTCCCAAACTCTACAACTTAAGTGACAACACAAATTCAGAAGCAAGGTCTACATCTGATGCCTCAAATAATGTTCACAAAATCACACATTGTTCTCTGTGTCTTGAATTTCTGTTGTTTGAGTTCACCTTATGGTAAGAATTGTTTGAAATCCATTATCAGTAAGAAATGATTACATGGCATTTGTCTACTTTTCCAAGAAATGGGACTCTTCCCAAGGGCAGGTGTTATCTACAGCTGAGATTATCTGAGATCAGAGCTAACTCAAAAGAGGCGGTTTTGAGGAAAAGGTTGCCTCAATACCAAAATATTTAACCCAAGGAGACTACCTTAAGCAGAACTATACTCACTGGAATTCAGGATTTCTACTCTGCTTTCTTTTAAAGGCAGTGACAACAGAGACTGTTTCCATAAAGACATTATATTATGCCACCATATTCATTTTAATTCCTCTGCATGAGGTCCTATTTTATAATGGTGATCAAAATAGATGTAATTTAAAAATACTGCAAATGATCAGAGTTAGATTTTTAGGGCTGGGGAGATTCCTGCCTGGCAAGTGCAAGGACCTGGGTTTGATCCCAAGTACCACATGCCATGCCAACCCCGGAACCCCAAGAATACCAATCAAGCCACTGAAACTGGGAGTGGTGTTGCATGCCCACAATCCCAGCGCTGGGGAGGCTGGGACAGGAGGATCGCTACAAATCTGAGCTGCACTGCAAGACCCGGTATCAAATAAAGAAATAAGATTTCCTTTAAAAATTTAGATTTTTTTTTAAAAAGTGAGTCATTTCAACTCCTTTTAAAGCTTAAATTGTGCTTCCATACCATAATGATTGTGAATTGTTTCCTTTCTGCAATTTCCGCATCTCAGAAGCTCCGCAAGGAAGAGCAACCAAGATGGGGAAGAAGGTATGAAACTCACAAAAAAGTACATCCGTTGGTAAAATTATCAAATTTGGTTACAATTATGGGTGTGGCACACATTTAAATCTAGTAATAGCCTCTTGGAGTGAAGAAAGCAGTAAGAAAATAAAAGATTCCAACTCAAATTCTTTCTTCGAAATGTGTTTCTTTTCCGGAAGCTAGGATGGCTTCAGTGCTTTCAACAGGCAGACAGGATGTGAAAGAGCATTTTCACTGGATCTGGGTAAACTCTCTGATCCTGTGAGTAAAAATTTTTATACCACATCATCTAAATACCTAGGTATACCTACCTACAAGACACTTAAGAAATACCAGTGCTAGGAAATTATTTTAAAAGTCATTTACCTATGTTGATTGCAGTTTCCTGTTTGTCTCCAGTCAAAACCCATATCTTAATTTCTGCCTTCAGCAGAGTCGCTATGGTTTCTGGAACCCCAGTCTGAAGGCGGTCTTCTATGGCTGTGGCTCCCAGTAACAGTAAATTCTAGATTGAAAAACACCTTCAGTTAGAGATCAGTCACAATTCATAACAATGCTGACAAAGCCAACCAAAAAGTTCTGAGATGGTTAACTCAATCCTCTACACCAAACCCAGGTCTGTAGGTGACTAATGATATCTAGGTTTGGGGCATTCCAAACTCTTCACCATGCTGGGGCTGCTCCACACACAGGGAACTAGCACTCATCTTTCATTCCTTGGTCCTGAGGCATGGCAGGATAGAGTGCACAAGGAGGTGACTGTCCCAATGTTAACAGTGGATGAGCCCGTGCTCTCATTCCACCGCAAAGTAAAGCATCATGCTGCATTTAACTTCTGAGAAGAACTGATTTTAGCTGATCCTCTCTCATCTGGAGGTATAATGACAAGAGATCATGCATGCACAAGGGCCCTGGGTTGAATCTCCAGCATCATTTACTAGCTAGAGGGAAAACACCAAAGTGTCTTAAGATTAGGTTGTATAAAATATGTCCCTTTGTCGTACTCTTCCAAGCAGTTGCACTGAGGATGGCTGTCATTGTAATGAATCTCTATAGATACTTGGGCTCTGTCTACCATCACACAGATTCCAGAGAGCTGCACAGAGGGCCCACGCATCCCCACAGACATACCCCAGGTCTCTCTATGACACAGCATTTTAGCTCTCTACAACTAGACCACCAGAAAGTCCAGCTGCTTTCCTGAGTACTACATACACATGGCACACATCTGATTACATTTTTCTGATCCTAAAAGTAATTTTGGATATTTCCAGTATGAAATTAAACTTGGCCTAAACTTGTCTCTATACTTGGTCTAAAAAATTTGGCCCAAAATGGAATTTGCGCAGTAGAAAGCTATATCTTAGACTGATAAGCAAACTGCAACCCAACCAAAAAGTATACCCCTAAAACGAAGCAAGCAACTCTTACTAATGAAAGAAGCTGAGCCTCCAGCCAATCAGGGACTGCAATGTGTCCCTATGTGGCAAATGCTGTCTGAACCAACCCAACAGTTTCTATGTGTCACCCTCTTTTATCTTGCTGTAAATACAGCTTGTGCATTAAGTGAGCTCTGGTTGTCATCTTCCATCAGGAGTGCTGCTCTGTTTAGAACTTTGCCTTGCTCAAGCAAATTTAGATGATGTTAACTCGTCTTTTTTTATTCTAACCAGTAAAGCAGGGAAAAATCCATGCTTGATTTTGGTATCACTGCTATTAAGATTTCATTAAAATGACCAAACATGAACAACTGAATATAAAGCTGTAGCAAACACTCAGAAAAAGCAAAGGGGAATTTTTTTTAATGAAGGAATGAAAAACAGCAAACAATTGATGTCCTTAGATGTGTTGAAACTGAAAAATGATCCCATGGTTCCTAACATCATTGGGGAAAAGGTGAAGCTTAGTTTCCAAATTTGAGAGAATCTAGGGAAGTAAAAAGAGACCTAATGTTTAAGTCATAACAAAAAGTAAAATAAAAAATCAAAGTAGGCTATAAAACATATAGTAAAGCATAGGTATTATTAGAATAAGTATATGCAAGGTCTAATCAGCCTACTATACAACATTCTCAAAAGGGTAACCTAATAGCTTCACATAACTCAACAGGGTGACCTAATATCATGAAGTTCAATCTTAGGGCAAACCCAGAAAGTAATTGACACAGTTTTTGCTTGATATTTCTTTCTTTCTTTTATTTTTTACCTGACATTTCCAAAGATATCATTAGCTGTTTGCTCTAGGTGGCTAGATCTTTCAGATAATCTCCGAATACTAAGTGTTTCTAAAACAAAGACCGATTCAAAGCTAAGAGTTCATCAAGACATTTAGAAAAAAGAAAGCACTGCTATATAGAATGCATTCTTCTTCAAAGACTTTGTTCAAGTAGGCAGTAAGGTCCTCCTGTAGGATCAGAAAAACCACTCCCTGTGTAGTCACCTTCTCGATGATCTCGTAACACTCTTCCAGCCTCTGAGCGCGGTCTTTCAAGATGATGCTGGCTTCCTGATAGACTTTCAGCCATTCCTCATACTCATGCTCGGAGAGGTCAGCGTAAGCCACACAGAGGGTCCGCAATCCTGCAAGCAGGCAGTGTGAATGGGATAGAGAAGATGCTATAATTTACATCCTAAGAGAGGTCATGTGTCTTCCTTTTACATCCCCACGCTCAAGTAATAAAAGAAGGGCCTGCTTTCCAAGCCACTCTAATTCAGCATTCACACATCTACAGAGGGAATTTAAAGAGGGCTCTACTGTATTCTTAAAAAAAAAAAACCACTTTTCTATAAATCTTATAAATGTTGTATAGCAGAAGGTGCAGAAGCCATGCGCATGCACATGTGTGAGGCAGAAATCTTCAAGTGGGATGTGTGTTTCAAGACAGCAATAAAAGCCCAATATGGGATCACATTAAAGATCCTAGTTTCCAAGCAGCTGTGCCCTGGGGTAAGCACACATGTGCTCACACTCCTCTGTGCCGATGCTCTCGTGCAGCCCCACGAACACACCATGGAGCGCGAGCAGCAGCAGCAGACTCCAGCTACCATCACAGCCCCTCGCAGGAAAATCTGACTTCAGCATTGTTCTGGGCTTGCAGAGAGCTCCTCTCCTGCTCTCTGTGGGTTAGGCGAACTACTTCCTTAAGTCCTGGATAAGCCAGTGTCATAATCATAACAGGAGAGGCACAGAGAAGCACATTTTCCAGGATAGGAACACGATGCAACTTCTGTACTCCTAGTCAGAATTAGCAGAGTCACGTCAAGAAATTGAATTTGGTCTTTGCCCCTTATTTTGCCACTGCCAAAGGCACAAAATGTGGCAGTGAGAGGGGATCGGGTAGGCACCTGAAGAATACACTCCTGTGAAGCAAGCTAAGTGTTTCATCCTAATGATGCATCTACTCAAAACAGGACTGCCTACCCAAGCATCAGCTGTAAACACTTAAAAGTACAGCTTCAAAGATCAAAAATAAACTTTTTGAATTTTGCTTACCTTCTGTAGCAAAGTACTCCAGATGGCATAATGTTTCCTCCATGTACTTTGAATCTTTTGAAAGTCTTTCAAAAATTACATTATCCTATAAAAGAAGGAAACATGGATTGTAACTGGCAGGCCCTTACGGAAATCTTCCCGTCAGCATGCTAAGCATGGTTTGGTTTAATTGTGTTTATTCAGTGGACATGAAAATACTTGAGTGGGTAAGATTAGTCTTTGGTTGGGCTCAGGCATGAGCTTTGAAAAAAAAAAAAAAAACTGGGCATGGATATGTCCAACAAAACCAAAAGCTATTATGTACCTTAAAAGCCAAGTAAAAACATGGTGGGACCTTAGGAGGCAACAGAATAACCAAGGACACAACAGTACGTAAGTTCACACACTATCTACCAACCCTCGCCCTAAAGTACAGACTGAGTATCCCTTGTCTGAGTTACTTGGAACCAGAAGTGCTGCAAACTTTGGAGGTTTTTTTTTTCAGATTTTGGAATAGTATCTGCATATACATGAAATATCTACAGGTTAGGAACCATGCCTAAACACAAAATTCATTCATGTTCCACATACACTTTATTCACACACAGCCTGAAGGTGGTTTTATACAATACATTTGCTGTGCCTGTATTTTAATTTATATGAGGTCAGACACAGAACTTTCCACTGAAGTCAATGATCAAAAGATTGAGATTTTGGAACATTTTGAATTTTTGGATTAGGGATGTTCCACCTGTGATACAGAAATGTTAGAGGTTTTCTATATAGAAACAGAAGGAGTAAAATACACATCCTAAAGTTACTCAAGTACGGCTTTGCTTGCCAACACTGGGGTCACCTTATAGCCCAGTGCCTGTGACCGTTTGCAAGGCTACAAGCAGGACTGGAGGTCTGAGTGCCACAGATAAACTATCAAATGTGCTACACATTGCACTGTATCAGGACATGGATTTCAAAAACTAGTTTGGTTTAGGGGCAGGTTTGGAGATATAGTGATTGAATTCTATCAGAATGAAATAACCCTCGCAGCATTCTTACATGTGCACTGTTCCATGTGTATAGTATAGCCTTCCTCTCTCTGCTACCTCTCACATTCTAGGATGCTGAGAACACATGGGGAAAAAATAGAAATTTCTAAAAATGCATCATGGGATGCATCTCAGGGACTTTAACTAAAGTTGCTGTCATAAAATCAGTATTCTTTTACAGGTCTAAATACAATGCCTTTAGAAATCCCACACAGTATTCATTTTTAAAATCCCTAGTCATGGTGCACTAACAATCTTTTTTCTTACACCTGGTAGAGATTAGTGAGATTTTTAACCAATATTGATCCTGGGATAATGTCGGATGCTTGACATAGTCTCATAAAATAAGCATAGAAGTTCTTTCCCTCCACCCATAAGACCACCATTTAACAGGATATAATTTTACAGTAAGATTTATAAACAATAATATCTTTCCTTAGAGATAGCATCTTTGGGTTTGATCATGGGTGCTGGCAACACAGGACAAAATTCCTGACCCAGGCAACTGACCAAAAGGAGCTGGAAAAATGCAGCCACACAAGCACACTCCCTGTGGACCTACTGCCATGAAGAGAACATAAATCATGATGACTCGGAAGCACAGCTGCTAGAGAACCACCTTCTACCGGATGATCTAAAGAAGCTCGGCACAGGCCAGCACATATTACTTTATAGAGTCACAACACAATGGTGGTAAAACTGGAGTCAGAGCTCAGCCTCCACACTGAGTTGCTTCCCACACTGAGTTGCTCTTTCTGAAACTAATAGCTGACTGGACGCACACTCCTCCGACTGCCCCTGCCATGCTGCTCGAACCACAGTATCTTCAGGAGCCATATTGCTATGACCTCAGCCCAAATGAGCTTTTAAATGTTGAGCAAACAACTAGGGGATGAGGAGATCAGCAGTTAGGAAAAGCAGTGGGTTAACAAGGTAACCAGCAATGCCCTGTTTAGGAGACACCATGCAGACACTTACAGCACCCTTACAGTAGAGTCGAAGCTGCCCCGAAGGAGTTCGGACAATTACAGACATTCTTTTCCTGTCACTGTAAGAAAACAGAAAGTCGTCATGGGTCTGTTCTATAGAAAGAAATTATAAATAAGCAAAAGGGCCCTAATTCAGCATGAGTCCTCGCCTCTCTCTTCCACACACATCTGTCGTCACGGTCCATTCCCCACTCTCCGGGCTTCTGAGCTTCCTGTTGCCCACATTACTTCTCCTCTTGTTGTTGCCCACTTAGGCAGGCTGGCCTCACCGCACAGGCCCTCCCCTACACCAGCGGGCTCCTAGCACCCAAGACTAGCCATTCTCTACCCCTGTCCATTCTTCTTATACCTTTTTTGACATTTCACCTTTCTGAAATGGACCTCAAGTCCAGTGGGGTCCAGACACCCCTCTTTGTGGCCTCCTCATTTGATGATTCCATTGAATAGCACACTCTGAAGAATGGGAGCCTCAATTCTCCAGTTCTCAATAAATTTCCACATCCTGACCTGTAGGACTGTCTTACCTGGATTTGTATTCTTGCTTAGCTACCTTAGAAATTAAAACTTTTGTTTTCATTTCTAGATGAATAAAATCTAGCACCCCAAAAGGGTACCATAGAATTAAGTGTATGAGGAAAACAATGAGGCAATTAAAACCACCATTATAATCACAAATGACATTTCTCTTCCCTCCTATCTTGTGGTCTTTTTAAAATACATCTTTGCATCTCTATCCATATTCATATGTTTTTATCTAACTCTCTTTATACTCTTTTACCATTAACCAACAGTTCTAGTTCATGTAGCCACTACACAACACAGATTCTAACAGGAAACTTTTGGGATACAATGTAAAATCTAGAAAGATGTGTAATATGCCTCTGACCACACACTTCCTACGTGAACTACTCGTTATTCACCATCCCCTGTCTCTCACTGAATGTCCAACCCAAAGGGCTTCTGATCCACCAAATTCAAGCTTAAAATCCTAAAAGTAGAGACCAAGGCTAAAAAGAATTTCTTAGAATGAGATTAAAAATTGACCATCAAACAGCATATAGTACAAACTATGAATCATTTAACAAAGGTTCTTTAAAAACCCTCTAATTTTAATCACAGGAAAAGATATTTTTAGGTATCAATAAAACCTAGCCCTAGGAATTAGTCATCAATGTGGTTCTTCATAACAAATCATGAATTTTCCCAACAAATATTTCTGGATATATATATATATATATATATATATATATATATATATATGACTTACAATATATAGAAACACAATATATATTAATATATATATATACATATATATTCCAACATATATTTCTGAACCGGGGATAATGCTTTGGAATGTGTACTAGAGGGCTGCCCTACATAGACAAGGCCTCTGATGGGATAACTGATCAGAGTTGTCATCATTTATCAGGTTTGCAGGCCCCAGAGGAGCACTCAGGTGTGGCAGAAGGCATAACCTCCTGCCAAAAACACCCTCACACAGTGCCTACGTGGATGTGTGTGTGTCTGTTTTTGCGCGTGTCAGGGGTCTGTGGAGCTCTGGGGGGGGGGAGGGATGTGTGTGTGTCATTTTTTGGAAAAAAAAAGAAAGAAAAAGGACCTACTTCACTTTCTTTCACTGAAGTCAAAAAATTAAATAAAAAAGGATTGAGGAGGTATATTTTACTTTATTTAATGCTTAAGTATTAATCCTATCAAACATTTATGTGAATGTGCAAATAAAGTTTTAAATAGATATTAAAATTTCAAGTATATGGAAGAGAAACATACCTGGAAAATTCCAAGACATTAAGAATCCCAAATGTCTGTTCCTGTCCCATCTGCAGTAAGAAAAACAGGCAAAATAGCAAAATAGCAAAATCTCAAAGCATCTGCCCGCAATCATAAATGCTTTCTTCCCATCCTCGAGCCTCTGATGACCACCTCTTCACCTGGAGCTGGTCTCTCACAAGTTTGATGGGATCACAGCGCCCTCTTCTGGTATGATAGAAGCTTCTCTTCCCTCAGTTACTACCTCTAAGTGATGACCGGGAAAGAGGCAAGCTACACAGCACCCTCAGAAACCCTGTAGCCAGTGATGCTTGATAAGCTCAGGATTTTACGCATTTGATACAGGTCTATGCATATATCTTACTAGCACATGTCCCCAACAGGGTGAGACCCCTGAATCTTCTGTCAAAAAACATAAGACAGCCAAGCCAGCTGAGTAAGGGCCATATAGACCACAAGTAGGCTTGTGTCAGTCCTCAGCAGGTTTAATGCCAAATTACTATTCCCCAAATTTGCAGGGGAAAATTGGAACTCAAAGGTTGAGAGATTAAGAGTTCCAGATAAGGGATTATGAACATACACCTGGTCTTAGGATGACTAACATTAAACGCTCCTTTGGAGTCTCTCAAGTTAGAATATCAATATTCACAATTTCTCCACCTGAAAAAAGTTTTAGATTGTGTTCACACCATTTCCAAATTTTTAAATTTGATAACACATTAACCAATGGTTAACTGGTTATCCTTAGCTGTCCTAAGACTCACAATCAAGGTGAGTCCACTTATGCCACTAAGTATGTGACCTTCTTATGAATGATGACAGTATTATTCTCTCAGGCTTCACAGAAGTATCAATGAAGTAACAGACAAATTACCACATCTGTGACTGAGCCAGTTATCATTTCCCACCACCGTTCTGTACCCGTCTCACTGCACCCTAACGTACTCCTAATGATGCACGTAAGCCTTCCCTGCTCACTGCCAGCAGCAACTTCCTCTACCCCACGGTCACACCAACCATGTTTTCACAAACACAGTTGGGAGTTGTGGGGAAGGAGGGACATGCAAGTGTAACCTTTTGGGAAAAAAAGAAAAAGAAACAGCCACAAATCCTCTAGTTGCTCACCAGCTCCTTCCACAAAGGGTTCTTGCTGACCACCGTGACCACAGACATGGCTACTGTGACCACCTCAACAACCCTTTTTTTCTTAGAATTTGTGACTTCAGTGAAAGAAAGTGAAGTAGGAATTGTGAATATTGATATTCTAACTTGAGAGACTCAAATGAAAAGGAGCGTTTAATGTTAGTCATCCTAACATCATCTTCCTTTGTTTGTTTTTCTTTTTTCCCCAGGGCACCTATTCTACTGTACTATCTTCCTGGCCCCTTTTTGTTTTTCTTTTTAGTCACTATGAGGGAAATTCCACAATCAGTATTTCATTTTGCTAATAATGACTGCACTTTTCCTAAAGCTGTCCTGCGTTGATTGAAAGAAAGTAGAAATAAATGTGATCAGATCACCATACACCAAAAGAAATTGAAGATGCCAAGAGATTGGCATTTTGTATGAAGTCTGACATTTTACAGATTTCAGTATTTTCTAAATAAAAGGAAAAAAATTACTATACTGCTTAGAAGCTAACTTCAAGTATGTTTAAAAGGTCTGGGGACTTAAGAATGTATTAAGCTAAAAACTATAGTACTGCATCATTTTTCCCCAAATTGATGGGATGACAAAGAAGACATTAACTGTCAGCAGGACTTCATAGGCCAAAGAGGGACACAACATTTGAGATTGGTCCTCATAGCAACAACGGTGCTGTTCCTGTCCTAACCATCATTGTCCCCTGTTGCCCATACAGGTGGGGCTTTGCTAATGTGAAAATCCAGATTCAAAGATATTTGCAGCACTGAAGTGCCAACACAAGGAAACCCACACCTGACCTCCTGGGAGCAGTCAGTCAAAACACAAGTGCACTAAAATTTCTGTAAAGATGTCTTTCAGACTGTGTGGACAAGGTGTCTATGACACATAAATGGATTTCAAGTCTAGACTTGCAGCCCCTCCCAAGGCATCTTCTTATGGCTATGCCAATAATTCAAAGTCTGAAAAAGAAACTGAAATCTGAAACATTTCAGGTTTCCAAATATATTGAGTAATGGATACTCAATTATCTGATTACTAAATGTCTCCTCTCTGGTGAACAGGAGAAAAACTCAAAACAAATAATAACAACAAAACAAACTCCTTGACATCGGGGAGGAGACACAATCATAAATGTAGAAGATCTCAAGCTCTGGCTCCCACCCCTCATAGCCAGAGACAATGCCTATGGACGGAGGGTCCCTGTGCAGCTCTTTGGTGCTGCAGCTAGAGATGTGTGGAGTCTGCCTCAGAGACAGGGGGACATGACGCCATTCTCCCAGCTTCAGGAGAGAAGACTTGCAAAGTTCTTTGCCACAGTGATACAACAGTGTACTGAGGACTTACAGAGCTCTTTCAAAGGGAGAAATTATAGCAATGCCAAGTAACAGATATGAGGTGATACAATGACATAAAATTATAGCAACTGAGTATTTCAAGCCTATTATTTCCCCCTCTGATAAAAGAAAAAAAAATCTATCCAGGACCTTCACAATGAATACATGATTTCCAACACACAATCTTCAGAGGTCTGGAATGTGCAAAGATTCAGCCCTTACCGCCTCTATGATGACAGAGTATGGGGTTCTGGCTGTGAAGACGAAACCCAGCTTCTTGGCTCCTTTCACCAATGCAGCTTCATCTGTCAGGCAGAAGTTGGTGAAATACCGGTTAATCCTGCATTGTGACAGAATTCTCTTAAGGGCCATTCTTCAAACTAAAACTCCTCGTGGTAAGGTAGACGGGTGCTATCTGTGCAGCAGTAAGGACCTCTTGAGGGGTCAGGAGACAGGACCCCTCACTCTTCCTACCACATAGGCCCAAAATAAGCCCTTTGGTAGGATGCAAAGATGTGGGCTGAGAGCTAACTGACCAGGAAAAGAGTGACCTTCACTCCTGCAGTTCTCAGTTGGGACCGAGTTCTCCTAGGCAACCTGATGCTGCATTCTCACTGACTGAGCATCTCTTCCCAACAAGGCTGCATCTTGGTTGCAGTACTGTGGGATTCAGACCACCTAGAAGCAGGCAAAGAGCAGTGGCTCCAATACACAGCATCCTCAGGAGCTGCAAATCTACAACATGATTGATGCATCCCCCGGAGTCTCTGGAAGATTCTTCCTGCACCAGTAACTATTGCTGAGAAATGCCAGCTGGCAGGGGTCAGGTCCTCTCTGACATCAAAGGGTCACCAAGACAGTCATGAGAGCCCAGAACTGGCTCTTGCAAGTTTCATATCTGCAGCCCAACCTGGGAGTACTGTGAGGCCAGCAGGGCTTGGGGTGGGGGGAAGCCTGTTCCCTGCTTCTCCCCCAATCCCCACAGATACCCCCATCTCCAGGGTGGAGCTGGCAGGGCACAACCACCAAGTACCCTCACCTGGGGAGGAGGCCTGGTACAGGATCTCATCTCCATCCTTCTCAGGAACGACAGTGTGGCACACAGCCAGCAGGGTGAGGAACTCCTGTATGCAAGGGGCTGTAGGCTACAAGTAAGAGACTACGTTAG
>NW_004524614.1:2181008-2182645 GCF_000260255.1 Octodon degus | reverse complement strand
TGAGTCTCAGAACCTGGCCACTGAGTGCAAACCATGTCCCCAGGGGAAAAACAAGAGCAGCAGCTAGCCCCCTGCAGTCCCCACAGCTCTTGCCAAGTCACATGCCACACCCCCATGTTTCTGCTATTTACAGGCCTCCTCCAAACTTCTGTGAAGTGTTGGATAAGCAGGTTATCTGCCTGCCCCACAGAGGTATCCCCCAGCAGAAGACACCAAACCCACATGGAATCACCAAATACGCACACCCCTGGTCCCTCCCTACCACTGGTTAATAACGGTTTTACAACATGTCTAATCTTCAATTTTATGATCTCTGAGGGAATCTGGCCACTGCCATTTTGAGGTGATCAGAGATCACATTAATCACACGTACACGCACGCATACACACACACACACACACACACACACACGTTATACTTGTGTACCTGCTAGACATGTGTAATCATGGGTTGATTAGGCCCAGTTACCATAGCTGCAATCCATAACTCCCATTGCCTTACAAGTTCCCTATGTGTTCTCAAGCCTTGTCCTTCACAAGTAACCACAACTCCTTTACCAACCTTCCCCTCCCTTATGCTTACAGCCCTTAAATCCCTATAGCCTGCACAATAGCAGCTGGCCCGGTCTCCAGTGCCAGAGCAGTCCCACTCTGGGACTATCTGTCCTGGAATAAGCCTGTCCTCTGAGCTTATACCTCTGTTTATTTTCCTTATTGCCCTAGATATGCGTTTAATCAATTGCTATCTTCCTTGAAAAGAAAAACTCCTATAATTTTCACTGAAATTAAACCATACTTATAATTAGTAGGAAAATGAGGATTTCATACTGCCTTTCCCATCTAAGAATACAGTGTGTCTTCCTATTCACTAAAGGCTTCTAAATCTTGTAATATGACCTAGTATTATCTTATTAATTTTTATTTCATTTTACTTTTTATGTATTTAGCACAGGGTCTACAGGGTCTCACTACACAGATCAGACTTCCAGTGATTCTCCTGTTTTTAGCCTCCCAAGAGCTGGGATTACAGGTATGCACCACCACGCCCAGTACACCCCAGGGTGGGGCTGGCACAACATGCCAGGGATCAAATCCTGGTCCATGCATCTGCCTACACAGGTGCTTCAGTTGGCTGAATCTGGCTGGCCCTTATCTTATTAATTTATTTACTTGAAAGAAAAAATTGAGCAGTTGCTGTAAGTGAAGCACCATGCTCAACATCACAATAGTGGGCCATGAATTTGGCCATAAATTTGCCATGGGTACCTGTACTAAGCAGCAACAGACTAAATCAGTGTCCAATATAATTAGATTGACTAAACTTGTCTACTTGCAGACAACCCTGTGGTCAATTCACTAATAATTAGGCCACAACCAAATAAATAGGTCATGGTTGGTTGACTAAGATGTAGCCAATTGGGTTGTTTCTGTGCCTCACCTCTTAGTTCCTATAAATGCTGTCAGATTACATTATTAGTTGGGAGTATGTAGAACCTGCTGTGGTCCTGAGAGCTATGTGACTTTCAAAACCCAGCCCCCTTCCAATGGGGGACTAGTTCTGGGGCCTCATACATGCTAGGCAAGGGCTCTATGAGTCAGTTACACCTCCAGCCTTCAATTTCTTTTTTTTTTTTTTTT
>NW_004524614.1:2178231-2179445 GCF_000260255.1 Octodon degus | reverse complement strand
TCTAGATACAGATTTCTTTGTTTTCTATATTACAAGTGCAGCAACTTTTTGGATGTACTTAGGCACAGAAAAAAGAAAAACAATATTAACTATGTTGGTCTACTAGCATGGTGCTATAAGTAAGTTAAATATAAATGAGAAATGTTTTTAAATTTAAAACAGAACATTTGAGTATATTTGGATTTATTAAATGTATTTTCATATCTTGGAAAGTAAAAACGATTTAGAATTAGTTCACTGGTTCATTACTGAATATATCATTAAAACTGAAATTCTAATACATGCTTCCATAATAAACATTTTTATTTTTTATATTTCCTTTTTTAAAATTAAGTTTATTGGTATATTTCAGATATACATAGTAATCACATTCATCACAGGGAGTGATATATCTCATATATCTTGGCTCTTTTTTCTTTTTCTCCCTTTAGCCTACTCTCTTCCCTTTGACCCCGTCCTTTCCTTATTTGAAAGTTTTATTTACATTATTTCCTTCTATTCTCTTTTTTCCTCCTTTCCATTTCTTTCACTGCCCCCTCTCCCTCACTCCCTTTCCCATCTGTATATTTTCTTACTCCACAGTATCTGTTACTCATTTCAACCTTTATTTACACTTTCGGTTTCTCACCATAGAGAAAGGATGTGGCATTTACATGTGTATCTGATTTATTTCACTTAAAGATTACAGTCTCAAGGCTCATTTATTTACTTAAAAATGTCTCAAATTTATCCTTCTTTAGGGTAAGTAGTACTCCATTGTGTCTTAGTTACTTTTCTCTTGTTGCTGATTCAACTGCCTCGGAAAAACCTGCTCCTCATGACTGCATGAGGCCTTTAGTGGAACATCTAGACACACAAACTACAAGACATTGTATATTTAAGAAAAAATCGTATCATTTTTATACATTCATAAGTTGATGGGTATATTGGCTATTTCCAAGATTTAGCTTTTACAAACTGCTGCTATAAACATCGGTGTGCATATATTGCACTGTATGCTTTTAATTATTTTGGGAAGGTACCAACAAGGAGAATATCTAAGTCAAATGGAACCCCTGGTTCTAGCTTTTTGAAGAATTTTCACGCTGATTTCCAGAATGGTTGCACCGGTCTATGCTCCTAACAACAACAGAGAAGGATTCCTTTTGCCCCATACCCCTGGTAGCATTTGTTACTGGTTGACTTCCTGATGTCAGCCATTCTCTCTGGAGTGA
>NW_004524614.1:2176376-2177496 GCF_000260255.1 Octodon degus | reverse complement strand
CAGTTCTCTTTTTCAGTTGGAGCCTTTTCTGGTTTTGGTAACAGGGTAATGTTTCTAGGAATGAGTTTGAGAGTACTGCATCCCTTTCAATTTCATTGAGAATGAGAAGGAGTGGCACTATATTTTCTCTAAATTTCTTATAAAATTTAGCAGTGAATCCATCAGGACCTAAGCTTTACTTTGCTGGTAGTTTTTTTTTTGTTTTTTTGTTTTTTTTTTTTCATCTTCAGTTACATTGACTAATACTGGGTTACTCAGAATTTTTATATCTTTTTGACGCAGCCTTGGTAATTCATATGTATCTAGGAATCTATTCATTTCTCTCTTTTCCAACTTGAGTACAGGTTCTCAAAGTAGATACTGATGATCTTCTCTGATGATCTGGATTTCTGCAGGATCTGTTGTGGTGTCACCCTTTTCATTTTTTTTTTTTTTATTTTAGTACAGGGTCTACAGGGTCTTATTAAGTAGATTCGACTCATAGTGATTCTCCTGTTTTCAGCCTCCCAAGTACTGGAATTACAGGCACATGCCACCACACCCAGTCTCAGCACTCCCCAGGAGTGAGGCCGGCACAGTACACTGGGGATTGAGTCCCAGCCGCTGTGCTCTGCCTAAGCTGTCATTTTAGTCTGCTGAGCTATCTGGCCAGTCCCAACCCTTTTAATTCTTAATTACATGGATCTTTTCTTTCCCTTTTTGGATAAGATTGCATAGGGGTTTGTCAATTTTATTTAATCTTTCAAAGAACCAACTCTTCAATTCTATGAGTCTTTAGATTGTTTTCTTAGTCTCAATTACATTAATTTCTGCTCTGATCATTATAACTATTTGGTTTGCATGAGCTTTGGACTTGTTCTTTTTCTAGAAGCTTGAAATTCAATAATAGGCTGTTTATTTAAGCTTCCTCTGTTTTCCTTATGTGAGAACTCACTGCTATAAATTTCCCTTGTAGGAGAGCTTCCATTGTGTCTCATAAGTTCTGGTATGTTGTTCTGGCATTATCATTTAGTGGTAGAAGCTAATTCCATCTTAATTTTATCTGTGACCCATTGGTTGTTCGTTAGGGTATTCTTTAATTTCCATGTGTTTATTCAGTTTTTGTGGTTTTTCCATTGAT
>NW_004524614.1:2172585-2175386 GCF_000260255.1 Octodon degus | reverse complement strand
TGTTGCTTGGTGTTCTCAGACAGACAGCTCAAGGCTCCCGAGTTCAGTTGTTCAGTGGGCCCCACACAGATCTTGCACAACCTCCTGTTCCACTCCACTGACATATCTCCACTCTCATACCACTGGGAGAATGTGGGGTACAGGGTGTGCTTTCAGGCAACACATTGATCCCGCCACTACTGTGGAGAAAGTCAAAGGCTGCTCAGGTCCCACTTCTGCAGGGAGTGTGCCAAGAGTGTGTGCAGACTTCCTGCTCATGGCCTGGCTGTCTCTCTCCTTTCTCACACTGCTAGGAGCAGGGCAGGTGGAGTGGTACTGTTCCAATCACTACCTTCACCACTACACCACTACTGCTATGATCTCTAACCTTGCTGACACTAGAGATTCCATTTAGCTGCTATGGCACACACGAAAGAAAGAAGAAAGAAAGAAAGAAAGAAAGAAAGAAAGAAAGAAAGAAAGAAAGAAAGAAAGAAAGAAAGAAAGAAAGAGAGAGAAAGAAAGAGAGAAAGGGACAGAGAGAGACAGAGAGAGAAAGAAAGAAAGAAAGAAAGAAAGAAAGAAAGAAAGAAAGAAAGAAAGAAAGAAAGAAAGAAAGAAAGAAAGAAAGAGAAACCTGGCAGCCTATCAAGGAGGAAGCAGCTTCCATGTCACTTACCCTTATACGTGCCAGGCTACATCATACTCTGTATAGAAAAAGGCAAAAAAGGAGAGAGTCCTTATATCCCAAATCCATCCTGTGTGGTTTTGAGTTTTCCACACTATTACCATCCATTAATTTTTAGAATTTTCCAGAATGGTTGTTCTTGCTCCATATGTATGTAGAGGCCCCGTAGGTAATCCTGTAGACTGCTTTGGCAATTTATAAAGTTGCATGCCTATGTTTTGTTTGATCTACAAGTCTCTTATTTCAGATTGATTTTGGAATCAGGATGTATGTCCCTTCTTCTCTTCCAACTACCTGTGTTGATAGCTGATTTTCAATGAGTCATTCCAATGTGACTCCTCTTCTGTTCAGCTATGTTGAATCCCCTGGAGTAAACCATTTTTGAAAGTAAACTTTTTTTCTGTAAATTCCAGGAATACTTTTTTATAACTTTGAAAAACAAGCTGTTTATTGAAGAACAATGCATGTATATGTATATGTATACACACATGTGCACACATGTATATCTAGAAAGTATGGGAGTTTGTTGCAGCAAAATATATATGGAATATGTATCACTTTAACCATTTGCAAGTGTACAGTTCACTGTGCTGAATAAATTCACAATGCTGTATCACTATACTTTATGCACAAAACTTTTTAATCACGCACAACAGAAACTCTGTACCCTTTAAATTATAATTCCCTATGTTTTCTTTACTCTAGTAACCTTCTCTCTGCTCTCTAATTCAGATATTGCTTATTCTTTGTGCCTCAGACAAATGAAATCACACAATATCTGTCTTTCATTTTATAGTCTTTAATGTGCAAAAGATGATACATATCCAGCCATGAAGATGAACATAGCACATGAGAACATTATAAGTGCCTCAAATTGTTTTGCACACTAAACTGCAGCTACAAAGGATCTAAATAATATATAGACATAGATTTTTTTTTTGAAATACAGAAACTCAAAAGACCTAGGCATAATGATTCATAAGAAAACTATCTCTGCTTCCTGGCAATTTAGAAATATATCCACAAAGACAAAGTTGCTGGTGCACACTGCAATCGAGGGATTATGTAAACTGTCCTTTGAAATTTTCCATAGGTGGATTCTCTGACTCAGAGCCAAATCCCATCCTGGCTATCAGCCCAAATTAAGCTTAACAGAGTCCAGAGGGACCCAGAAAGTCAGAAATGATGAACCAGGAAAAATGAAATTCTTCAGTAGATAGAATTCCTCCCCTGGGAGGACAATAAAGGTATCCTTGGGTCAAATGCTGGCAATTTACTCCATGATCCCAGGACAATTTACATGAAATTGGGAATCCATAATCAAAAATCCCCAAATACTCTTCCTTCTCCCAACCATATTTTGGCAAATGCACAAGTAATCTAGGAGGTCTCACTTTTAAATTGTTAAAAAAAAAAAAACCTACTGGGTGTATTTACTCTAGTAGACATCTTCCCAAAGGAGAATATTGGGTATGGTCTCTATTTTTTATAGTGGAGAGTGAAGGAAGATGTGAAATGTCAAATACTTCATTAACACAGCAATGCAGAAGACCTCAGAATTCTACAAGTATGCAAGAAAGTACAAAAATGTGAGAGACAGGCAAGTAGGCTTTGACTAAAAATAGAAAACTAGTTGCCTCGTGTGCTTCTACAGAACTGTGAAATGCAGATTTATAAACACCTTACAAAAGTCCATATTTTGATGCTTATAACAATGTTTCATGTCAAAGACACAAGGACTACCCCTACTCTTACTCTCAGTAACTTTTCTACTCAAGCAAAAGTCAGCTCCAAAGTGATAGTTTGAATTGAGAATGTCCCTGAAAGGCCTATGTATTACAGACCTGCTCTTCAGTGTGGTGCTATTAGGAAGCGGCAGAAATGTTAGACTAGGGAGCCTCGTGAGAGGAAGTTAGGTGACTGCAGAGGCACCCTTGAAGGGAATACTGGGACCCTGGATACTGCATTATTCAGGCCTCATGAGCCCCTGCAAGATTTGTTACCAACTGGTCACATACTGCAACCTCTAAAAGAGAGTGCCAAAATAAAATCATTCATTCATTCATTCATTCATTCATTCATTCATTCATTCATTTCTTTATTATAGTACTAGGGATCCAACCCAAGACTTTCA
>NW_004524614.1:2157932-2172420 GCF_000260255.1 Octodon degus | reverse complement strand
ACCATGATTGGCTTAGCCTTTCCTCCTTTTAGGTTGACTGGCTCAGGTATTTTTCTAGTAATGAAAAGCTGGCTAACACAGAATGTTAGGAGAAAGAAACAAAGTGGCCACAGCTATTAAGGAGGAGGAAGGAAGAAGTGATGGTTAAACAGAAACCATAGGAGGGACATTGTCTGTGTTCAGATCTTCCCACAAAATACCCTCAGAGGACAGGTTCAGCATATGATGATGGTCAGACTCTCTAGGTGCCCCCTCCCCTCAACCACCCAGGGCCAGAGAACACCTGCATGAGTCATGTATTAAGTTTAAAAGAATTAGGATCCAAGCAGCATAAAGAAGATGCCTTCTCCAGATGAGGACTGGCCCTAGCTATCCATGGTTTCCCAGAGTTTATGAATGCAGATACCCTTTGGTGGAGCTACACTGACCACACTACCCACATCTCAGCAATTATAACACCCATGGACTGAGGAGGGACCACTCTACTTGCACAAAATAAAATCATGTCCCTCAAGTGTCACATTGTTCCTATTTTGCAGAAGAGGACAACAGGTTTTACTGATGTCCTATGTCTCCTTCCCTACTTCACAGGAAGCTTTTGAGTGTTTTATTCTCCTGACCCTCACTCATATCAGAGCAAAGCATTTAACATAAATGAGGTTTCCTAACTTTAGCTGAATGAATGGATAAAAAGTGAGCCTCTTAGGAATGAGGGTCAAGCAGTTTGCTTTCTTCCTAGCCTAGTGCTGGGTCTTGGCAGGGTTCTGTGCTTTCTGTCCTCCTTGCACCCTCATCTGCTCACTGATGCTGGAGAAACCAACTCTGTGAAACCAGGCCAAGCAGTTTCCTAAGCTCTTCCCCATCGCCCTCCACCACCTCTTTCCCCATTCACCACCCACCACTTTCGTTACCAGCCTCAGAGCACGCACGCTTCCTCTTTCAGAAAGCAAGTCCTTGTAACGTACTTGTTTCTCTGCCATCCTTGATTACAACTACTCTTCTCCAAAGAGTCTGTGGCATCGCTGCCTTCTGCTTGGAGAATCTCTGGCAGCTGCCTCTCCCTCTAAGATCAAAATTCCACAAAGGAGCATCTGTGGTGTCTGTGGCCAGCAGAGCCGGACTCCTGTGACATGCTCTCTGGCTAGTGGGACCACTGGCATCCCAGGCTCAGCTGAGTGCTGCTCAGAAGTGCTGACTGCAGCCAGGGGGCACGGAGGCCCCACACACTCACATTTGAGAACTGCTGCCGGGAGGATTTAGCATTTTTTTAAAAGTAGGCACTGATTGCAACACAGAGAGAATTTCCTCAATGACAACTTAGAAAAGGCTTCAGGGGCAGTAAGCCAGGGTGTCACGCATGCCAGGCACACACTACCACTGAGCTGCAGCTGTAGTACAAAGTTTCAAATGTATCTACGTCTGAACAAAATCTCAGAAAGACATAGTTTTAATCTTGCTCATGTTTATGTAACTTTAAATTCAGAAATTACTTTCAGGAATAACATGCAGCATATGCAGTCTAGCTTATGCTAATGAACTAGCTGTGACATACATAATACTTTTTTCTAAGCTGGTATTTTTTAGAGGAGCCTTTAAACAAAAAATGAACTGATACAACTGTAGTTAATCCTAGTTTACTAGAACAGCTGAGGTATTGAGACGCCACAGCTAAGCGCTAGACACAGCAGCATGTGACTATAATCCCTGGTATAGTTCTAGTTACTTTGGAGACTGAGGAAAGAGGGTCACTAGAGCCCAGGAGTTCAGACCAGCCAGAGCAACAACGCAACATGCCCCTCTGTGGAAAATCTAAGTAAATTAATAAATAGAACTGGCTAGACTGAGGTGGTAAGTTTCATCGCTATAATTAACCAATTCATTCATTTTATACAACTTCTTTGTTACTTCTCAGGGGTTACTCAAATGCTCGGGAAAACACAGGTTCAGGTAGAGTATCTAGCAGAGAGTCTAATAAAGTAAATGGTGCCTATTGTTATACCTTGCTTTTGTTTCTTAAAGTGTCCTTCTCAAAATGTATCCAGTGCTGGCAATCATTTCTTTTTTTTTTACTGGAAATCAAACTCACAGGGGAGATAGCTCAGTAGAATAAGCACCTGCCTGGCAAGCGCAGGGTCCTGAGTTCAATCCCCGGTACCACAAAAACAAACAAACAGACAAACTCAGGACCTTGTGCTTGCCAGGCAGGCGCTGTGCCCGCTGAGCCATAACCCGAGCCCTGTAATGATCTTGCAAAATAACAGAAATCTGAACAATTACAGAATTCCTTGGTGAGATTTGACCTGGTGTGCCACTTCGTAACTTCATTACTTTCTTAAATTCAGCTTTACACTAATTTATGTAGTGCTCACCACAAAGTACCTTCTTAGAGTACTAACTTAATAAAACACTGAAATGCTCTCTTTTCCCAGGCTCCAAAATTGTCACTTTCAAAGTAATGCACATATGCTAAATAAATAACCATGAACCATAAGCTATTTGATGTCTTAGAAGTAAATCAATGGACTCACATGGTGATCTTCAATGTTTTTCAACAGCCGGGGATCATTAAAGTCACAAGAATCACTGGTGGGAGGAGGCATCCGACTGCAAGAGAAAACAAAAAATATTTATCCAATTCAAAAGTGCCAGTTATGACATCTCAAATCTGGTAAGAATCCAACTTCAGGAAGAACCACATATAATAACTCCACAGATCTGTAGTCAATCTTTAAAGATTTGCAACACCGCATGTTATTTCAAATATTAAGATAGTAAATCCTTACTGCTATTATAAATAAAATATTTTATAGGTTCTTACAAACAACAGTATAGTTACAAGGGAAAGAAACAGAAGTCATGGTTTGATACTATGACTTTGTTATTTCAGTTGGGCCCTGCACAACTTCTACCATAAAATATATATTCAAGAAGGTCTTCTCAAAGCAGACCACAGGAATTATTGAACTGTATATGGGCACTCATTTAAGGCCACAAAGGAAACAATATAATGGCAATGTGCCATCACATGGAAGAAATGTAAAGGATGAGCATATTCACCCCTCTCTCCTGTCCTTAAACCCTTTCTCACAACACTGACAATAAAAGAGAAGACAACATAGCTCATGTCAGTTTTAACTCTGAATAAATACTGTACAGTATTAACAGGCAATACAGGAGGGGGAAAAAACAACCAACAGCTTCTAAAAATATGAGCTGTTGCCCCCACAGAACCCAATGAAGGCTGAGGAGATAAACAGCAGCATGAGGTACCTGAGAAGTCTGTGAAGTTATCTCTGAAGTACAGTGTGACAGTTAATCATGATTGTCAGTTCACTGGAATAAGACACCTAGAGAGGACGTATGGATTCTGAGGGCCCTGACTTCATCAAGCAGATTATCCCAGTCATGAGATCATAGTTGGATGGCATTATCAGGGGTGAGGGAGACTTGGGAGGCAGGGCCCTGGTGAAAGGAGAGGACCACAGGGAATGGCCTTCAGGACCGCATCTTGGTTCTGGACCTTTCCTCTCTGGGTTTCTCTCCCTCTCTGCTTCCGGGCTACCATAAGGTAAGCAACTTTCCTCCACTATGCTGGCTTCTTCCCTGTCACAGGTATGATGAAGCCAAGAAACTATGGACAGAAACCTTTGAAGCCATCGTCCAAAGTAAACCTTCCCTCCTTAAAGTTGACTTACACCACTATTTTGTCACAGCAACAGAAAGTTAACTTCTACAAGGAAAGCAGATGACAAGACAGTTTCTGAGTCCACTTGAAGGACCCTCAGCTTGCAAGAACACTCCTTCCTCTCATATGGCCAGACAACAGGGCTCCCTACACCCAGAAAGGGTAGAAGTCTCACCTTTTAGACAGGGTAAACCAGAGTAGCTTTGGCCTGATATACTATTCATCACTAAAAAGAGTTACGCTAAAAAGCAACAAAAAACAAAGGAACTATAAATACATATTACTAAGTGAAAGAAGCCATCAAAACAGGCTGTCCACTGTACAACTCCAACTGGAAAGGACGGGATCATTCTTGAAATACAAAGCTGTGGCAACAGTAAGGAAATCGGGTCACAGACTGCATGCAGTGTATACTCCTATAACTCCAGTTTTGGGAGGCTGAGGCAAAAGAATCACTTAGGCAACTTTGTGAGACCATGTTTCAAAATTAGAAGTTGTATAAAGGACTGGGGCTTTAGCTCAGTGTGGAGAGTTTGGTTCAATCCCCCGTACCAAAACAAAATCAATGCTTTTCAGGGCCTGGGGCTTGGGACCTTGAATCGCCAAGCATAGAGGATTTTAAGAGCCGTGAAAATACGCCATGATAATGAAGTGTACATGATAATGATGCGTGCACAACACCCCCAGGACAGACGGTGCCAAGAGTAAGTCCTCCTGCTCAGTGTGGACTCCAGGAGGCAACGCTGTGTCGGTGCAGGGTCACTGACTGTGGCTCATCCACTGCTCTGATGGGGGATCCTGCTAATGGGGCAAGCTGTGGAGGTCGGCACGGGTCACAGGAAAAGTCTCTTCACCTTCTTAATTCGTTATGAGACAAAAATATCTCTTTACGAGTATTTTAAAGATCATTAAAGTGGCCAATTTTATGTTTCGTGTATTTACCACAAAGGAAAGTAATGTTAAAATATATGTACATATAGCCAGTGATCACCAGGGTCATGAAGAAGCCTATAAAATTAAGAAATCAACCCAGAGAGTCATGGTGAGAGCTGAGGGTAGGAGAGCAGCACAAAAGAAATGAAAATGAAAGAGCAAGGTTAGGAAAGTGCTTTTGAAAGCTGAAAACAGGAGCGCCAGAAAACTCTCAGGAAGGATACAAGGAGGAAGAACTAGCAGAGAGTAAAACAACAAAGAAATGGAAAGTGAGATTAAAAGGTAATAAACTGGAAGATCATCTCCAAAGGCTGAATATTTGCCTAACAGGAGACCTGACAAAACAGAGAGGTTGAAGGGAGAGGAAAATTTTCATGAAAAGAGTGTAAGGACACTTCCCTAAAATCAATAAGAGCAACTTACAGGCAGAAATCACTCACTAGTAGTCCACTGAATGCTCAACATAATGAAGGAAACTAAGCACACACCAAGGGCCACAGTTGCAAGCCAGTGTGCTCAAGACACAGAGGGCTACCAAAGGGCTGGCACGGGGCTACAGGAGCCAGGGGCCAGGTCCCACACAGAGGAGCAGATGCTGAAACCTCTTGTGTGGTAGAAAATCGATCAATGCCTACAACCTTAAAACATGTTACATTACCAATATATCATTATGAAATATAGCAATTAACACTTTTTGAAGCGTCAAAAAGTTATGGCTGGTTGCTTTAAGGAAATAGCAAATTCTGCACCACGGGCAGACTACTGTTGTTAAAGATGTGTAGTATGGACTTTTAAAACCATGTTCACGTTTAAATCTTATTCTGATTTTCTTTCAAAATAACATATATGACTTTTATTTACACATGAACCATTCAGATAAAGAGAGCTATGGTACAACTTTTCTGCAGCCTCTCAGACGGACGTGGCAGGAAATGTGAGGATGTACTCACGAGAAGTCATCTGAGGATGGCTCTCTCGTCAGCTCTGGGAAATGCCTGGCAGAGAGGAAAACACACTTGTCACAAAACAGGTCAAAAGACAGGCACTCAGACCCAGACCCAGGAAAGAAACTTACAAGCATTTGCTTAGCTATGCAGAGTCACCGGGCCACTGGGATTTCTTAGTGTTTGTAAAAATAAATCACATTTTAACTATTTAAAATTACATTTGGGGGTTGGTGAGATGGCTCAGTGGTCTAAAGCACCTACTTAGAACAAGCTGAGCAAAAGCACAGGGACCATGGTTCAATCCCCAGCACCACATGCCAGCCAGCCCCGCCCCCAGCTGGGCTGAACTGGCCACACACACACAAAATAAATAAATAAATTTTAAAAAAATAAAAAATAAAATTACATTTGGTACTTGATTAAGTGCTACATGTAACCGACTTAAACTCACATAGCATCCAATAGGAACTGTATATCTATATCCCTCATAAACATCAAAAAGTTAAGATACTTGAGGAAGCAGCTAGCAATAAGTTTATCTTGGTGGAAGAACACAGGAGAAATGTCCAGTAAGTAATGACTATAACCACACTTACCCATAGGTTACTCCTGCAATGCTACACTTTTTGAAGTTCATGATATTACATGTCAGAGTTCCGGTCTTGTCAGAAAATAGATATTTTACCTAAAACAAAGGATAAAAGAAAGGCACACCAAGAGTGAAATAAGATGCAAAGATGAGTAAATGAAGTCTTTCCTTCTTATGTGTTATAATCTGTATTAAATTTAGATGAGTAGACTTTCTGAAATTAAAGATAGTAATAAAAAATATATATTTCAATCCTTAGATCAGTCATAAATATCTTTCTGTAATTAATTTTATAGTGAGATTTTTCCAGAATTTGCAAAGGAAGCTGTAGTAAGAACCCTGGCACTAACTATAAGTATGAACATTAGGTCCCTTCAAACAGTATCTCAATACCATATTTCATTCTTCAAGATACTGCTTGGGGACCATAGGTGTGGCTCACTTGCTAATATATACAAGGCAAGGATTTGACCCCCAGCACTGCAAAAAAAAGGGAGAGAGTACACAGAGAAGATGCATGTGAAGATAGAACAGATGTGGTAAAAGTTATACTGCGTTTCAAGATGCAAAGATATACAGATTAAACACATGACTTCTCGACACACAAAGGCAAAAGGGACATCATGGAGTGGACCAACATGTTAACCACCTTGACAATATTAGCTGAATGCAAAAGAGCCATGCTCTACCTGTAAACATGGGAAAACTATGCCATCTCAGATCAACAATGTAGTGGAGAAAAGGGAAGGAACTCTGGGCTACGAGAAGAGTGAGTCCAGTATGGACTGTGGGCACTAAATGGGCATTCGAGTGCTTCCACATTCACCTTGAGGGTGATTAACAGTCCCAGAGGAAACTTCCTTTTCTCAATGGTTTTCTAGAGAGAAACCATGATAGGCACTACAAAATGTCAAGAGATCCTAGGAAACTGGTCTAGAGAAGCAGCATTTTACAGTGCTATGGAAGAGAGATTAATAACATGAATTGCTTACTGTGTACATTTTCTTTTAAAAAATGTAAACAAACAAACTGAAAATTATTTTTCAAGACACAAAAGGACTTCCAAGTAATGAAAAATGGGCTAGATCTATAGCTCAGTGGCATAAGCACCTGTCTGGCAAGTGCAAGGTCTGAATTTAATTCTCAAGTACCAAAATTTAAAAAAAAAATTCAAGTAAAGAAAAATTGCTAAGGTTGCTAAAGAAATCAAACATGACATACAGATATTAAATTAGTACACCAGGGGTAGCTTATGCTTTCCTAATAATCTCTTACATTTACATTTACATTTTTATTCTTTTTTTTTTTTTTTTTTGCTATACCAGTGATTGAACTTGGGACCTTGTGCTTGCCAGTCAAGCACTTATGCTGCTGAGCTCTCACTCTCTGGCCTTTTTATTCTATTTTTATCACACACATTTATTAGTATGATAATTTGATTCATGTAAGCAACATATAATGACTAAATTAGGGTTGTTAGCATATCTATTTCCTTAAATATTTTTATAATTTTTGATTAATATAATATATATTTATAAAGCATAGTATGATATTTCAATTCATGTATAAAATATACATTAATAAAATCAGGGTAATTGATGTGTCAACAATAAATTTTGTGTAAAATTTTTATAGCTTAAATCTAAGGATATAAATATACAGTAGAATCTGCCTTCAAATATACAGTGGTTCCTTCTGCCTTTAAAAAAAATAAGAGTTCAAAGTTGTAACAAAGTATTAAAAATGAAACTTTTATAATCAGAAATCATCAAAACTTGCTATCAAATTCCCTATTAAATTTTACTGTGTTCTTAACGTTCCAATTCAAATCTATTCAACATCAACTTGGTTGGTTTGGGAGCTGCCTAGAGATTAGTAAAACACACTTCCAGGTTGTCTGGGTGGGTCATGGGACCAGGACCTTGGGGACCATATTTGGCTACTGGCTTCTTCTCAGTCTCTCTTCCTGCTCTCTGCTTCCAGGCTGTGGAGGTGACCAGCTTTGCTCCACCATGCCCTTCCGCTATGATGGCTTAGAACCAGCCAACAATGGACTGGACTCCACAAACTGCGAGTCAAAATAAACCTCCATTCCCAGGAACTGGTGATGCCAAGTATTTTGTGCCAGCAGGGGAAAACTGACTAATACACTACATCCTATGAAGGGAATGATTTCAGTTGGGTCATCTTGAGTACTTTCAGTCTTTCAATTCTTCAGGCCCAGTTCAATGGCACCTGAGAACAAGGGAACACTTCACAGAATTCACAGAAACCACATGTAACCTGTACAATCTTCCCTCAGTATCCTTAGAGAACTGACTCTAGGAAACTGCCTTGAACACCAAAACCTGTGGATGCTCAAGTCCCTTCTCTAAAATGTTGTAGTATTTGCATAGAACCTATGTGCATTCTTCTACATGTCTTCAGTCATTCCTAGAGGACTTGTAATACCTACTGCTGTATAAATACTAAGCAAACAGTTGTTATACTGGTTTGTTTATGGTTTAAGAACCAGAAAAAGTCTGTCCATGTCTGTAGCCAATGCCCAGCTGCAGTTTCAATGTGGTCTTGGCTGAATCTGTGGATGAAGAAAACATGCACACAGAGCTAACCATGCAGGGCACATCCCTGCTTTCCAACAGGCTCTTCTTCAGAAGAAAACAGATATGTGATAACTAGTCTCATCTTTTATTTCATTGTATATGTTTGGGGAGACTTTTGTAGTAATGTAGAAGATAGACTAATTTTGCCAGGAAAACTAGAAAAGAAAAATACAGTCTATTATGGCTTATGTTTAGATGTCTCCTTAAAGTCTCATGTGGTCACAGGTGGGTTTTTTCAGAGGTGGCTGGACATAGAATGTGTGATGTTAGGAGTGATTTATGGTTCAGTGCTAGGGTCAAGGACACTAGGATGAAGGATATAAGTGGTACCTGCCCTAAGTTGCCCGGCTAAGATATAAGGGATGGAAAGAGCTGTGGTGGCCTCTTGTTTTGCTACCTTCTTCCTGCCATGAACTATTTCTCCTCTGTGATGCCACCCCACCTTGGCGCCAGCAAATTATGAACTGAAACCTCTACAGTCCATGAGCTAACTAAAGCTTTGATCCTTTAATTGTGAGTACAAGGTATTTTGTCTTAGTAACAAGAAAAGTAACTGAGACACTGACATATAATGAGAATGTATGAAGTTGCATAGGACTAGGATTTTACCAACGATGAATGAAGTTTTTACAGGAAGAGAAAATGTAAGCAAAATCAGCAACAGCTACAAATATGAAGTGCAACTCTAGGGCCTGCTCTATGTACTGACCCTTGCCCTATGTACCTGGAGCACAACAGGGCAAGGAGGCTAGGGGCATTGGCTTTGCTGAGGGTGATTTGTACTCTGTGCCAGGGATGATCTCTTCCGTCAGAATCCCACTTGTTATTCTACAAACTTAAGGGTACTTCTGTAAATGTGCACAGTTCAAGAAAAGATAGAAACTTTCACTATTAACTCTAAAAATATTTTAAAAATTATATCAGAGAAACAGACAAGTGTTTTTGCCCACAGAATTCTATTTTATTACATAATTTGGTACACAAATTTGGACTTCAGTTTCTAGCAATAAATTCATCAACTCTACATAAGTCATTATTTTTGAGAGGGAGTTAAAGAAATAAAGTACCTCTATGTAATACTTTTCTAACCCTCAGGTGAATAAGACATTTGACCTCTTCTTCAGAGGGACACAGGATGGGGAGACATTTCTACAACAGGAAAGGAAGAATAAGGCCAGATTTGGACAATCTGTAGTCCTCAATCTGTCATTCATTAGCCAAGTTTGCTGGACTAAGTTACTCATTTCTCATCGATGCATTGAAGATATAGTACCCACCTCATGGGATAGTTGGGAGGTTTAGTATGTACAAAATGAAATCCTAATCTTCACTGCAATGCATTCAAAAATTGCTACTCCCTGCAGCCATTTCAATGGAAAAGGCAGATTTAATGTAAAGTGCAACTCAAGAGGGTCAAGAAGAGTTTGGGGCGAAGGTGCTAAACTCACAGCTACCCTGGAATACAGATAAAATCTTGAGGCCACATGTCCTTCCAAAAGCCCCCACACATTTTGTGATATTACACAATATCTAACCTGCCATTTGCCTCTGTTAAACACTGTTTAAAAGCTTCCAAAATTATATTCTACTATATTTTGTACTAAAATTTTTGCAGACAACTGCTTATGCCACTGTTGCAAATGCTCCCAAAGAGGTTCTCACCTGCCCAAGCTCTTCATTAAGGTTTGATGTTCTGGCCATTGCAGGAGTGTCATTTTCTATATAATACATATCTGTGTCCTGAGAGAGAGACAGAGACAGACAGAGAGAGAGAGAGAGAGAGAGAGAGAGAGAGAGAGAGAGAGAGAGAGAGAGAGAAAATAAAATATGTACCATTGATCTTCATTCTGATTAACACAGACATTAAGAACAGGTAACTTAAAACACTTTCATTTTAATATATATGCTAATTCTTTTTATTTTGAGGTAAAAATACAGTGACTATTCGAATACAAAAATCTTGTTACATACACGAGGAACGGGAAAACAGTATTTTAGACACAGAAGGTTTTGTTTCAAGACCATCTCGTTTTATGACCTATGCTAATTCCTGATTTTGTGCTTAGTACATCATTTCCAGAACTGCTATAAAGATCAAATAAAGGTGAATGTATGTAGCCTTGTCTGTAAATTCTGACTGCTGGCATGTAGTGCTTCAGGGTCATGACTGCCCTTTAAAAATCCAGGGGTAGGGATGAGGGTGCAGCTCAGTTTGTAGTGTTATAGCAAGCAACCTTGGACAGCATGAGGGATGGAAACAATTATCCAGAGAGAAAACCTAGTTGAGTCACAGAGAGGTGCATAGCAGCTAATTTTCAACCAAAACTTCAGAAGAAAAGGCCCCTTGGGACCTCTCAGCAACTAAACCAAGTCTGGTCTCAGGGCAATGGTTCCCATCCTCTACCACAGCAGCTCACTGCGGAAAGTGAAGTCCTCTGTGAGGTGAAACAAGGTGCTGCACATGAGCACAGAAGACCAAACGCCCATGCCTGGAAGGGGACCCAGGATGCCCTGTGGAGCTCTTCATCCCAGGAAGAGAAGAAAACCACAGAATAGCCCGGGTGAGGTCGATGGTCAGGTTTCTCATCCCAGAAAGCTCTTACCTATCCAACTGCTAAGTAAGCAGGGGCAATTTGTTTGTTTCTCACTTTATTCTCTGCTTCACTTCTCCTGCTTTGCCTACAATGGGTCAGGTTTTAAAAATAAAAAAAAAAAAATGTAAGAAATACTTAGAGTGTTTTTTTTTAATTCTAAGGAAGGGTCTACAGGATGTTCAAGCTCTCACTAGTAGATCCGACTCATAGTGATCCACCTGTTTACAACCTCCCAAGAGCTGCGATTACAAGGTGTGCACAACCATACCCAGTCTCTCCCTTTTTTTTTTTTTTTTCAGTTTTTTAATTTAAAGATTTTATTTTCTCATTTTAATGTCAAGTTTGTTTTATGTCTACAATAATATAAAAACATTACAGGAAAACTGTTAATCACCAGAACCCCCAAGTTATTAAATAATCAAACTTAAATGGGCAACTATCCAGTTAAGGCAGGAAATTTTCTTTTGGTTTTATTTTGTCTCTTAAGGTAAACAAGTAACTCCAGATAATTTTATTATTATTATCTAAAAAGAATACAAAATGTTTAAAAATGAGAAATGATAAAGAACTTCACAAAGGAACCAATAGGAATTAACAATGGTTGCTACATTGCATAATGTCGTCTCAAATTAATTGTTTAGATTATCAGATATAAGCATGCAAAATTGGAAAAAAATGTTGTAAGAAATTTATTTATTTATTTATTTATTTTTATTTTTGTATTTTTTAGGGATACGCCCAGTCTCAATTGCCAGCTCAGTGTGCCCCAGGGGCGGGGCCAGCTCAGCAGGCCCAGTGATCACCAGCCCCTGTGCCTGCTTGCAGGCACTTTAATCAGCTGAGCTATTTGGCCAGCCCTAGAATGTCTTTTAAAAATATGTTAGTACAAAAATAAAAGCTTTTAGAAAAGGAAGCAAAAGAAAAAACAAAAAGAAGATTGAAGACAAAAATGTCAAACCCACAAAATATGATAAACTGAGACAAGTCCATCAAAAAAAAAAAAAAAACTTCCTATCAGTATTGTTACAAAGATGCAGCACAGCAACAGCACAAACATCTGAGAGAGCGCCGTGATTAAACATAACTATTTTAGGTGTTCTGTAGTCTACCTTGTCTGTTCATCTGCCTATTAATCTGGTTTAATAACTCATAAGGTACCTGCAGCTGTTTCACTAAAGATTACTGATTCAAATAAATTTTTTTCTTTTATTTTTGTTCTTAGAAACTTCTGGCTCTTAGAATGAGCCAAAATAAAACTCATTACAGTGCAAAAACTAATAGACTTAAGGGATACTTAAAGTTTGGTAAGATAAACACTACACATGATTTAGGATGAGATACAGTGTGCTAACTTTCAAATACATATTATTCTCCAAAATTGACACTAATGATATTAACCCAAATGCTTTTTGAATTACATAGCTTAATAGTGGGCTTATTTAAATCAGTTTGTAAAAGTAGGGATGTCTTTAAAGTTGGAGACATGTGTCCTTACAGGTTGTTAGCCAATCAAAATAATATCAACATTGGTGTTATAAATACAATGCCTATTGTTGTCTGTATGTATTCTAAAGGCTTTGTCATTGGTATTCAAGAAAGAAACATAAAAATGAGACTAAAAGTCTTCTAATACAGAGACATACTCTTATGAATTAAAAGTAAAAGCACACAGCTCCTCAACTCCCACATGCCTAATGGTGGCACTCTTACAAAAGTATAAATCAAAGCCTCACTTTTGCTGCCTTTGGCATCCAGTTTGGGTCTAGACAAACAAATTCCTTTCATTTACAACGTAGGACTTCCTTGGGGGATTCTATGCCTGTGTGCAATGGATCCTGGGGAAGAGGAAGGCATGACCCACCCCATTTTTTGAGTGGTCTACTCTGCCTAGATACTCTGTCCATGTAAAAGCTATAGAACACTAAACAGTGTGGTTTTAAATACAATAAAACCCACATAAGAAAAAATAAAGATACTTACAGCTACCAAATAACCTCATGTGAAAGCCAAAATAAAATATTACTGTACAGATACTTGCCTCTTTAGAGTCCAGACATCCTTCAACTACAATATAAAAATGCCAGTGCTCATTGTCAGAGAGTCCTAACACCTCTTTTAAAAATGTAAATCCTGGGCTGGTGAGATGGCTCAGTGGTCTAAAGCACCTACTTAGAACAAGCTTAGCAAAGCTCAGGGATCGTGGTTCAATCCGCCAGCACCACATGCCAGCCAGCCCCGCCCCCTGGTGGGCTGAGCTGGCCACACACACACACACACACACACACACACACACACATAAATTTTTTTTAAAAAATGTAAATACTGCTTAAATGATTACAGCTTATCAAAAAGTAAGAACTGAGATTTATAAGACACAGGAGCTTGCTGATACATTAAAGCCTCAAAAAGTATTATAATTTTGGCAAGGAGACATCTCAAAAGGATTATAAAAATAATAGGCACAATAGAGAGACCAAACATCAAAAATATCCTAAATGTAATGAAGAATATCATTGCATCAATCATTTCACTCTAAATTTGATAACAAGGTGAGCCTATAACAAGAGACAGAAAGAAACTTCCCCAGCCCTGGTAAAATCAGGCAGTCAGGCATAAAATCATCATAGTCTGGCATGAGAGCTAATCCAGAGTCACAAGAAGAGCCCATTGTCACACATCTTAGCTAACTGACAAATTTACTTGTGGCTTTTCATGTAAGTTGGTTTGTTTGCTTAATATGTTTAAAACATTTTCAGTGCATTGTAAATTTTTAAGTTACAGAGTTAACTTACTCTTCCTCAGCTTTCTGCTGGTGATAAGAATACTGACTCAAAGTTACTTGAACATCTGTGGGCAACCAGTCGAATTTAAAAATGCAAAATCTAAGAACATAGGGTTGGAGGAGAGAGGACAGAGAAAAGCACTTAAAAATGGGGCCAGGGAGATGGCTCAGTGTTATAAGTGCTTTCCTGGCAAGTGCAAGGGCCTGAGTTCAATCCCTGGTTCTGCCAAAAATAAAAAATCCAAGTGGCTACAGCCAAGTTTGTCATGAAAAGTTTATAGTAAGTAGGACAGAGAAAAATTTATAAAGAAGATTGTAAGTGTAAGAGATACAGTTTTGATGGGACAATCTTGTA
>NW_004524614.1:2147006-2157350 GCF_000260255.1 Octodon degus | reverse complement strand
GAAGAAGAAGAAGAAGAAGAAGAAGAAGAAGAAGAAGAAGAAGAAGAAGAAGAAGAAGAAGAAGAAGAAGAAGAGGAGGAGGAGGAGGAGGAGGAGGAGGAGGAAGAGGAAGAGGAGGAGGAGGAGAGGAAGAAGAAAGAACTTGTGGAGGATACAGTTTGTAGAAAAAAGTATTTATGTTTATATACATACATTTTGGCTTGTTGGTTTTGTGGAGCCCAGGCTGTTCCTTCTGAAAGCTCCCTGACACTCAAGCAAGATTAGGCGGCTATCACCCTGGCTCTGTCAATCACTTTTCCCCGGGTCTCAGCTCTCTTCTCTGCTTGACAAAAGCTCTAACTCTAATTTTTAAAATTAATCCTAAACAATAGGGTATTTGCATGACTAGCAGAGACACCTAAACTGATCAATGACTAAATAAATAAATAAATAAATAAGACAAAGCTGTCTTGTGGGGCAGTTCTAAACTAATTGTGACAATCCTTATTGCTAGCTTCATGATGCAATAAACATATTAAATATGAGTCTTCTAAGATACAAATACTTCTCAAGGTTTATGCTTAAATAATTATTACATGTATACTATATATTTATGTTACAACAGTTAAAAATGCTCAAACACCGGATGGCCCAAACAATATCACATAAAATACATCTATGGCATCTATGGACCGATGCATTCTTCTTAGATGGCTATTATTGAAAGATGAAAAATTTGGATAAAAGAATCTTCATATCATTGAATATAATAATATCATAATGATTATTATAATTTGGTATATTGTCCTCAACCTCAAGTTCATTGCATAAAACTTTAGAGCTATCATTTATTAACATTTTATAGGAATTCCACTTCTCTTTCTCTTCCTTTTTTTTTTTTTTTTTTTACATAGGGTCTCACAATGCACTTCAGGCTGGCCGTGAGCTCACTCTGTACCCCAGGCTGACTTCAAATTTGCAACAGTCTTCCTGCCTCTGCCTCCCAACTGCTAGGATTACAGGCACGCACTACTACACCTGGCTTTGAGAAATTCAGTTTTTAAGACAAGCATAATTGATAAAAAAAAAGTAACAGGTCCCTGATTGAACCTCTCAATACTGTCACTGATCTGGCCTATGTGGTGATATTCCACAAGTGATTAAAACTGCCCTATTTGTAATAAAAATGAGAAGATGCTCTTCATGTGCTCCTTATCCCTCTAGAGGAAGTCAACTTTCTTCCAACTCTGACACATTAAGCATGTCACCAATGGTCCTCGCCACCCCACAAGACAGGCCATCAGGGAACAATTCAATGAGCTCCTCAAGACTCAATTTGCAAAACAAAAAGGGGGAAATATGGTCCAATATATCAACCAACACTATTACTTAATTTAGTAAAATTTTAAATTTTCTAAATGGTGATTCAAAAAGTTTCACAGCACTGCAAACTATCAACTCACTACTCAAGCTACACAGATGCTTCAAAGCACAAGCATTCATATATTTCTAAAAGCCTGTTTATTATGAAGTGCGCCTAAGTCACAATTCCAAATTTCAAAGGTCAAAAGATTCCTTATCTTTCTGCATTTGCTGATATATATTTAATAGATGGCATAGCTTATTGGGTTCATATTCTTACCTCATTTGTCTCAGATAAAGTTACATGAAAAGATCCAATATCATCTCTTTCTTCTAACGATACCTCATATATAGACAAAACTTAACTGCTGCTTGCTGGCCTCTCAAGGAAGGGTTGGCTGTAGCCACTCTGGCCACTACAATGGTTGGCACCTGTTACCCCACAAATGCTATTTCGTGACAAAACAACTTCCATTTTATGTAGCCCCAATATCACTAATAGTATTTACTATATTCCTTTCCAGCCCTGATAATAACCAATTTTTAGTATCTCCCAGATGTTCATTATGGTCCTCAGACCAACACTGATTAAAAAACATCCTACAGTAACTTGATGTCCTTCAGCCGCTTGGCTCAACAAACATCAACAAGCTCTTTGCACACACAGTCAACCTAGGGTGACGCCAGTTACCGCTGTGGTCATATCTATCCACATTAATCATTAATAATCCTGAGAGAAGAGCCAACACCTTCTCCATGGTGCCTTTCACACAAATCTATGTGGAGATAATACTAGCCTGCAGGCTGACCACAGGCCCAATGTCATAAATTACCAGTGAAAGCTTGCAGTATCACCTAAAATCACCTTCATAATATTGCCTACTGGCTAATTCCCCAATACTGGTTTCCTGGCCTCGACCTTTGCATTTGAATTCTTATTGCCACTATAGATATCTCTTTGTTATTTTTTCTTAGAGTCCTCAAGGCCCTTTCTATACTGTTCCAGCAGACACTTTCTGCCAAGGCCACAAAGCCCTTCCTGTATCACGCTGGATGTCTGTCTACACTATATATTTTTTCCTCCCTATCTATGATTTTGTCAGAGAGAAGTGTGGAAGACCTGGCCAGGACTTAATGACTAAACTGCAGGGCAAAAGCATGCAGGCTGTGTGACAATCGAATGGTTAAACAATAAAAAGCTTAGATTGATGAAGCATGTTATCTGGCCATTAACCTTTTTCCCCTTTGCCAAGAAAATCTGCTTAGCCTTGATCCAGCTCCTAGCCCAAACTTCTTTTTCTGCTTTTTTCTCCTGCTTTTTCTCTTGCACTAATATTATAATTAAAAGCCAGAGAATTCTCAGCTTGGAGGCTTTTCTTCCTTAGAGAGTCTCCCCAGCAGCTGGGTGTGCTCAAGTTGGAATAGCCCACCTGAGTCTCTCAGTGACTGAACTAAATCTCCTCTCCAAGGGATATTTTTCATCCTCTGTGCCAGCTGCAGTCACCACTGCAATAGTAGAGTACTCGCCTACCATGGGTGAGGCCCTGGATCAAATTCCCACATGAAAATATCCCAATTCTGGTCTTACAGTCAAATGCAAATTCACTGCCATGGTGCATTCTGTTGTAAAATAAACACAGTAACAAACATTCCAAAGAGGCTTTCTCCTTGGTGCTGGCAATGCTTCAGAAGCATCCATAGCTAAGCACCCATTCGGTATCCTAGCTCCACATCTTATACCGTCTTCACAACCACCCCGAAACAGGTAGGCATACTACTGTCACCTTTCTCAGACACACCCTCACCAGCATCTCATGCCAGTTTTCTGTGTGACTGGCTTACTTCCAGGCTTATATGTATATATGTACTCTTCTCTTCTTTTCCTGGGAGTTCAATTCAATGCTCTGAAAAGTATAGTAAAGTAGTGGTGGACATTTTTCTAGGCTTCAGTACTCACCCAGTTTATGAAGAGGGCCTGTGTATATTTCACAACCTCTAGAGTCACCAACAGACTGATGGGAATAAGATTGTTGTACAGGATGATGAATGTCAACAGGTTGTATCCAAAATTATCTGAGCTTGTGTCTGTGGAAGAAAACCAGAACATCCACACAGCTTTAATTATACTTTCTAACTGCTTTGTTATAGCGGGATTGTTCTAAAAGATGTTCACCAAAAAAGCCCATTGCCTAATTTAGGGATTCAAGTTTTAAAAGTTCTTGAACATTTACTGTATGTCAGGAGCTATGACTACAAATACTATCCAGACACTGTGTTTTCCAACAAAGAGCTGGAGTCTGTTGGGAGGTTGCAGATGGTGCAGCAAGCAGAGATATCACGTCCCTTAATGTGACCAACCATGCAGCAGGACAGGCATGAGAGGGCCACTGCAGGAAGCAAGCCTGAGACTTCTTCATGAGAAGGTAGAAGCTCAGGGTTGGAGGTTAGGAATCTGTAGCAGCACCTACCACAGTTACTGAGCTTTTTATAAGAAAAGTAAAGCAAATCATGGTGGTTTGATTCACACTGGATGGTAATGTGATAGGAAAACAAGGTGCTGGGAAAGAACAAGGTGACTGAGCACAAGCCAGCTAGCAGGCTCACCTCTCCACCATCCTTTCATTCTCTGCTCACTACCGAGCCTTCTGCATTTTCAGCTGATGGCTTTCCTTGCTGACATATTATCACTTTGGTATCCTGTTCTTCTACAGAATAAATGAGTCAGTGAACAGAATCTATAATCTCAACAGTTACAGATGCTGGGAAGGTTGAGCACTTGTTTGGAAGCAAATATCCATCTGCCAACTAAAATTAGGCTACATATTAAAAAATTTTAAATTTCTAATTTTGCACAGTAACTAAAAATGCTTCATATTACAGTATCAAAAAGTAGGTACACTCCAAGAAATCTAAACTCAAGTAGAAGCTTCTGGTGCAAAACCAGGAAATAAGAGAAATTAATGAAAAAAGAGAGTCCCATTCTTACATTAAAAAGTTAGCCAAATAATAATAATCAAGAGGAGATGAATAAAGACAGACTGATAGAGACAAAACACGAAATTCTAACAATGACAGTACAAATGTGAAGTCTGATGACTTTGACCAAAGCTACTCAGATTCTACTCAGACAAGAGAGAAAGCTTTAGGGATGGACAAAAAGATCATTGTTGCACTGTACCTCATACAGCTAGTACTGGAGCTCAATGCTAACCTAGCAATTTAAATATCATTCTGTTTCCACAAAGCTTGTATATCAAGATAAAGCCAATACAGTATACTTTCCAAACTATGACAGTGTGTCCCAATGAGTTAATCTTCACATTTGAAACTAGATAATAGTATATATTCAAATGTTAAGAATGAAAACAAAAAAAAAAAAAAAAGAATCAAGGAATCTGATCCAACTACAACTGAAGTCTTAATCACATTTCTCACTCCTATAAGGTGACAATGTAAGTTTCTCTAGGTGGCAGAGCAGATGTATTAATTATTCCTATCTGAAATAATTAGAAACATTAAAAATGTAATCAATTTAACAAAAATATAGTGAAAGATGGAACTAACAGTAACTCTAGGAAAACTCCAAATTTTTAAGCTTTAAATTTATCATGTAATATTTTGTCATTACATCTCATTTATTTTCTAGAATTGCCAGTTACAAAGAGATGGGCAGATATTTTATCCCAGCCCCCACCCAAAGAAACAACACCAATAAAAACGGGCAATTTTTTTAAAAGCTATATAGCTTTAAAGACAAATAAATATATTCAAGAAAATCTGAATCTTTTTTTTTTTAAATCTTGTTGAATGACCGAAATTTGGCATTTAAACCAGAGGCTGTTCCTCCCTCCCATCCTTTGGCAGAATGATTTGCATCACTTAAATTTCATGCTCAGTGTAAATGGGATGAATAGAGGGCTACTAGCACTCATTCTCCACCCTCTTCCAGCCCCATGCTGCAGAAACTCAATTCCAGGGTAGGGCAGGCTGCTACCCTACAGCAGGACAGGCACAAGGACAGGACCATCTCCAGGAGTATAAGAAGAGAGTTCATGCTCAAATCTCAGTGGTAATAATCAAGAAAGGCAAATGTCTCCATAATACAGGAGAGGCAAACAAAAAAAAGGAAACCAGCTAGAACTTTAGCAAGGATATCCATGGGAAGATACAACTAGCAAAGCTTTGATAAGAGCACAGTCATCCCTGAAAGTGCACAAGGTCGTATCAGTGTATAAGGTTACCACTCCTCAAGAAAGACCATATAGGATACTTTCGGCCACACGTCCCTGCTGAGCAGGGCCGGCATTTTTATCTCCCCAAACAATAAAATGCAGACTCTTCAGTGGTTTGAGAGGTTTATGCACAACCTCTAACCAACCATGGACTGACCTCCAAGATCTATGACTCAGAATAATCCAGATTGTAAAGCAAGCAAAGAATTGCTACTAGTAAAGAAAGGAGATTTTACAAAGTGATAAAAATGTTCTAAAGTTATATAGAGGTAAAAGATGCACAAATGTGTGAATGTATTAAAAACCACTGTGCATAATAAACTGTTCATTTAAGAATTAAGAAATAAGAGCAAAAAAATACAACTTATCAGTAATATCACTACCAAAGCAAACAGACTTTATAGAATTAGCACATACCACTAAACACATAAATAAGCAAAGAAACAACAACAGAAGCAACAATAAGTCATACAATAAAAAGAAAATGAAACTCCAAGGTTACTTTATTTTCTAAAATGCTCAGCTTTCAACCAAAAAAAATTAGGAGACTTGAAAAAATCTCAATGCAAACTATTTTGAGAGGCATGCAGATAATAAGACAAACAAAGATATATTAAAGTTTCCTTTAAGAAACAAAATTTTAAAGTACAGTTGTAAATACAGTTCAAATTAAGAATATCAATAAGGAAATAATTTTTTTATTAAAAATCAATCAAGTGGAAATTCCAGAGTTGAAATGCACAGTAAGTAAAGCAAAAAAGTCACTAGTGCACTTGAGTTGGCAAAGAGATGGTAAGTAAACTTGTAGACAGGTCAACTGAGGTTATTTAACCTGAAGAACAGAAAGAAAAATGATGAACAACAAACAAATCCCAAGAATCTGTAAGTCACACAAGTATACAAACATGGACACAATGGTAGTACTAGGAAAAAGATCAAGAATTGTGACAGAAACAATACTTGGATAATACCTGAAAATGTCCTAAATTGTATAAAAGAATAATTTAACTTATACATATATGAAGTTCCACAAAAGTCCAAGCAAAATAAACACAAAACTGTCAGAAACCAAGACAAGACCTTGAAAGCAGCAATGTACAAATAACTCAAATACAAAAAAAAAAAAAAAAATGCAGTAAGATTTACAGCAGACTTCCCATCCACACAATGGAAGCCAGAGACAATGGGACATCATCAAGTACCGGGAAACTGAAGGCTAATCTGAATTCTACAACAATTCTGTATCTAGGAAACCTACCATTTAAGAAACAGAAGATAAATTAAGATATTCTAAGATAAAAATAGAGGTAATTTGTTGCTAGTCCATCAGCCTTCCAAGAAATATTAAAAAGTTCTTTAAGAACAAAGAAATAACATGTGACTAAAATTGAAATCTCCATGAAAAAAACAAAGGGCACCAGTAGACTATACAATACTTATAAAATACAGTGTAATTACATATTTTAATCCTTCTAGATTTAAAAAACAAATTATAAAATTTCATTGTACAATTGTTGGAGTTTATATAGGAAAGAATAAAAACACATGAGGCAAGGAAATGATACCAGTTAGGAACTCATCCACAGAGAAATGAAGAGTAGTAGAAATGGTAAATAAATAGTTTAATATAAAACAACTCCAAAAAAATCTTTATTTTATGTTGCTTGAGATAGCAATTATATAAGGCAATATACTTATAACAGTATTATTAGGTTGATATCATAGATACAATATTATGACAATAACATGGGCAGGGAACAAAATGAAAGTATACTGGAGTGATGTTTCTGTATTTTATCATAATAAATATTCATCCAAAGTGGATTCTAGTGGTGTAACCCCTAGAAAAGCCTCAAGAAATACCTTCAAAATCATTGAAAAATAATTTGTGCATAAAACAATTCTCAAATATGCTTATCTTCACAATGTCATGTGATTCTTAATCTTTTACTCCTACTTGAAAAACAAACATTATGTACAGCATCCAAAGAAAACAGAAGGATGGCGTGGTCTGCCTACACAAACCACCCATGAAGGTGCTCTCCATGAGTGGCTTTGTCCTACTTCAACAAACACCTACCCTCATACTCACCCATCTTCTTGATGTACCAGTTTTTTCCACCGTGAGACCCATTCCAATACAGAGCCCCCACGGAGCTCACCAGGGCCATTACCAATAGGATGCCAAACAACACTAGAATCTGCACATTGGTTACTTTCTCAACATTTGATCTCTTGAGAGGCGCTTTGGTTGAATTCTGTAAAACAGCATTGAAAAACCATAAAGGCTATATATCAGATTTCAGGGTCAGGGATAAGAATAGACAGAAAATGAGATATGACAACCAAAACTGACAAGAAAAAAATAAAAATCTATTTACTTTCAAAAAAACTCATTAAATTAAAAAGTGTATTGCATCCTTGAATCAACAGCTAGTTTTAAGTAAAGAAGAAAGGCAGTCTACCAGATTAGAAAACATACTTCAACTCTGTCTGATGTTTATATACTTTTCATGCTTAAATCCTAGCATCATTTTAGTCACTTTATCTTAGAATACAACAGGCTCTAAGCAACATAAGTCATTTTAAAAGAAATCAGTGTACTGCTGATTCAAGACAAACATAGAAGCTCTAAGCTGAAAACATCTAAAGAGAACCATTGAAGTAAAAACACAGCTCTATAATATGTATGCAAATAGATTTATTTTATTTTTTATCTTTTCATTTTAATGAGAAAAAAGATAAAATAGCAATGAAACAGTTTCAAAACAGGTTAGTAGGACAATTACAATAATTAATACATTGCATATTGTTGTCTTCCTAGTTGTTATTCAGAGGACAAGATGCAGACATGATATCTAAACAATATTAGTACAAACCTTCCTTCTCAATGAACTAAGAGAAAGAAGCTGCATCTCTATCCTAACTTATATATATATATATATATATATATATATATATATACATATATTCTCTCTCTCACACACACAGAGTCCTTTATTTATAGCCCCTTATTTTTGTCTTGTTTTGTCAGAGATGGGTGTTCCATTGCTGTAAGAGAAGATGTATTTGGAGAAGTCTTTAAAGAACCTTTTCATACTTGATGCCAGACCAAAGATTATAGGTAGTTGAATTCAACAAAATAACCCAATACAGTTCAATATTCCATAATAGTAATGGGTTATCAGCACAACTGGTAATTGTCCAAAATTGTTGACTTGAACCTTTTACAGCTCAGTATATTAATATAGCTTTACTTTTTATACCTCATGGTTACAATTTTCTGCTGGATGGTTAAGACCAAGTTAAAGCAAGACCTATGTAACTCAAAATGTAAATTTTGCTATCAGACAAAGTCAGTCAAATCCCCTCAGGATTTATGCCGGAACCATGCACAACACATTCTGGATCTTTTGTCAGGATCAGCCATCTGGATGAGTCATGGTCACTGCTTGACCAATTTGCTCTCTGTGAAAGCATTAGAGAATTTTTTCTCTCTAAGTGACTCTCCTCAGGAACAACATACATTGTTGATCACTTTCCTCTGTGGCCCCATAATCTCCTTGATCAGAATATTTGAGTTACAGGATATCGCAGCACAGGTACTCTTATGTCCTAAGTCCTCACTGACCTTGACAGGCTAGGTCAAAAATACTGGCTATCCTCATAGCCCCTCTATTTCTCTAATTTTTCTTCTGCCAACTTTAGTTGTTAAACATTCAGAAGAGAAGCTCAATGATATTATTGCCCTGTAACAAAGACAGTTGGGCTTATCATCACTACCTGTATGAATATCAAAAACATGGAACTGCTATTTTCAACATCATAGATATTCTAAACTTTATATCCATACAGAATGTGATAAAAACAATAACACATTTTTACACAGAAATTTATCAAACCATATACATCATTGTAGTAGGACAGTCCTATGACATTTTTATCTCTTGTTTTCCTTTATTACACTTTTTTTTAACAAACATTTATTGTAAAGAGAGTATAACAATAATTGATATGACACTAGAGGCAGTACACATTTAGAAGTCCAAAATGATGGGCATTTGAAGCATGGTTTTAGTATTACACATTGTTATCCTCACTGTAGTTACTTAGTTCACAGATATGAGCATATATAGTTAGTCAGGGTGAGAATTCTACTCATTAACTGCTATTTTCCAAGAACCTGATGGAGATTCTTAGGACCACTGCCTTAACCACCTTGTTTATATAAATGTTTGGTTTTGCCCTGCCTTCTTTCCTAGCTTTTCTCTTTGCTCTCTCCTCATTATTTAATTTTTAAGTTATCACTTTCCATTTAACTGTGTTACATTTTTCAATTTTTATTTATTCATTTGAGATCCAACACTAGGGAGACAATACAATACTTACACATGTGTGTCTAAGTTTATTTCAGTTATGAATATATCTTCATGTGGCAACCACTTATATATGAAGGCTTTGAGTTTAGTTTTCTTTATAGCTGAGTAATACTCCATTGTATAAAAACATCACATCTTTTTCATCCATTCCTCGGGTGACAAGCATTTTGGTTGTTTTCAACATTTGGCTATCACAAATTACACTGCTATAAACATAGGCACACATATATTACTATGATATGATGTTTTCAGTTCTTCTGGGAAAATTTCCAGTAAGAGTATAGCTGGATTGAAGGGGATTTCCAGCCCTAGTTTTTTGAGGAGTCTGTACACTGATTTTCATAATGGTTGCACCAGTCTACATTCCCACCAGCAATGGAGAAGGGTTCCTT
>NW_004524614.1:2114610-2137180 GCF_000260255.1 Octodon degus | reverse complement strand
CAGTTGTTAATCCTTTCAAGTATTTCTTGTGCAGTTTGATTTTTGTTCATGAACTGTTTGCCTACCCCATCTTCAAAATTTGCACCTACATTCTCTTCCAGGAGATTTAGTATTTCTGTTTTAGTGTTTAGATCTGTACTCCATTTTGACTTTAGTTTAGTGCATGGTTATAGACATAGTTGAAGTTTTAGTTTCCAGCATGTAGAGAGTCAGTTTTTTCAGAACCAGCAAGTAGATATTTTAAAAGTATATATTTTATCTTTAGTAGCTGAAAATTTAAGGAAAATAGACATATATACACACCAATGATGCAAAATAGAACACTAATGGGTCTCAAAATACAAGGATGGGCACTGTGGACAAGAAATGAGCAGGAAAAGGCAGGCAGGGACTTGTGGGCAAGAGAAATCTAATCATGAGAAGATGTAGACATGAAGAAAACAGAAGAGGGTAAGTCTGGCTATTGGTGGATAATGCAGCCCAACTAGAACCAAAGGAAACATTGGAGGTAAGCACGGAAAGATTCACAATAGCAGGACTCAAGGACCACTTCATTGAAGCTGGAAATATGAAGCTAGATCATCTCTGCAGTGGACAGGTCATCTCAGTAGTTTGAGCAAGGTCGTTCTGTACCTAGCCTGGTATAGTGGTACAAGCCTATAATGCCAGGACTCTGGGAGGCTAAGGCAGGAGGATTATAAGTTCAAGTCCAGGGATGAGTGGACAAGAAAAATCTAATTATGATATTTTATGTAGTCTACAGGCTCCTCCAGATTCCAGAAAATGTAACAGACAGAAACCCCACAGAAAAGAACAGCCATGTCTTGAGATTTATCCGTCAGACCTACATCTAACTTTTAACATACAGAACCACAACATAATTCTATGCACTTTTAAGACATTAATTTGTGGAAATTCTCTAAAAAGCAATAAGAAACAAATATAGAATATATCAGATGGTTGAAAAGACAAGAATAAGCAACCCAGGTGAAAATTAATTATAATAACCCATTTCTGGAGGTGAGGTAATTCTTGAATCAAACTAGAAGCCAGGAATTGAATAATCAGAGCTTCAACCTGTAAGTCTCTTTTTATGAACCTTGTAACCTGGCTTTTCAAAGGCCACACTGATTTGCAAGATCAAGTCATGTGTAAGCTTGTAAGGCACTAATTATTCCCAGAAATCACACTTGGCACTGAACATAAATCAGCATCCTTCTTCACTATGCCTGATTTATCTGTTCACTAGAGAGCTACAATAGAAATGTCTCCAAAAATAAGATTACAAATAAAGTCACAACAAGATATATAATTGAGCTGAAAAGGAGAAGCATCTCATTCCTAAGCTTCAGAAAGAGGCTCATGGCACAGTGTCAGTGAAATCCATGTGAATTCTATCATCAAGCTGAGAAGTACAGTATTTTTTTTCTTTCTTTTTTTTTAGGGTTTGGAAAGATGGTGAATTGTTGCAGTGGAAATTTTGAAAAGCTAAATCCTTTAGGTACTTAAGTAATACACCAGAATTTCCCTTTATTTACATAGCTTTCCTCTGGTGAGTTCTCAAAATTATTTATATTTTACAGGCTTTAAAAAACCCTCCTAAGTCTAAATGGAAGTCCATTAACAAAGGCCATCTTATCATCACTCAAAAACCATCTAAAGGTTGACTGGGACAATACATTCGCATCTGGTCTCATAGCGAGAGCCAGCAGACACTTCCAAGAATGTTTATCCTAACTTTTAAAAAGTAAACATGATCTTATCATTTTAAATAAACATTCATTGAATGCACAGGCAGGAAGAAAGTTATAATAAACCTCACTTCCGTGACCCCATTAGTTACTCCTTATCTTTCCCAGTGGTTGAACTCCAGCCAGTTAACAGGGTTAAAAAAAATTATTTTGTGTCCAAGACAACAGAAATGACCCCAAAACTTCAGGCTTCAGTGTGCACACTCTGTAGAAAGCCAAGCTCTGCCCGTGCATTCCCATCTTCTGAACATTTCTATCTGTGGTACTGAGCTTTTAATGATAAGTTTCTACTGTAACTGTAGTTTCCCTATGACACTCTTAAATAACATCACTGCTTTGACATAAATAGAAACAAGCCATGTCTGACTTTGACAAAGCTGAAATCAGACCAGAACTTTATGCACTTTATCCCCTTCTAAGAGAGTAGGTAGCAGAAGGCTAGTAGAAACAATCACTTTGGAGGTTGCCCAACCAGCCCCTATCTTTAAGATCAAGTTATGTTTTAGTTGCTTTTTTTTTTTTTGGAGACAAAATATCTGACACCCAAAGGTAAGGTAGGAAAGGTTTATTTAGGTCACAGCTTGTGGAGGCTTCAGCTCACAATCAGCTGGCTCCAAGGCAGGGTGGCACGGCAGAGGGGTAACAGGCCAAGGCAGTAGTAGACAGCAAAAGCTGGCTTTTTGCACAAGCAAAAAGGAAGGAATAATCCTCTTTTCCTCCCCTGTATTATAAGCAGGCTACCTGCCCTAGGGTGGGTGTAGCACCCACAGAATCTGTGGGCCCTCCACCTGCACAGGATGAAGATGTTTTACTAAGTGAGGACCCTGCCCCTGCTGAGTCCCTGAGTTAAACTTCCAAATTTCTCAGGTTGACACAATGTATCCACCATTATAGGTTACTTCAGCAATATGCCTCAGATCTCTTATCTATAAAATGAGAACAAAAACTGAGGAATAAATGAGTTAATATATGTGAATCACTTAGAACAATTCATGATTTGTTGTAATTAATGCTTGCTATATTTAATATGATAATCTCTTTTTTCCCATTAAACCAATAAACAGAAATGATAGATTTGAAGATTCCTACATGTAACTACACTAAGCATAACCTGAAGTACCTACAGCTTGTTAAAAGACATGGAGGGAAGAGTTTAACATCAAAATTAAATTTAAAAATTTAAAAAATCTCCTAAAGCAATCTTTATGGTCAAAGGGTGTAAGTACAGGCAAAACATCTTTATTCAGAAACAGAAAGGCTTCCAGCTAAATGTATTGTTTCATATCCTTTCAAAGGTCATTGTTTCTCCTTGTTTTTCAGCTCCATGAGCACAGCTGTGGGGCACACTATTGCTCATCGCTCAAGAGGTCTGTCACATGGAGGGCTGGGGAAAGTGCCTGTCACATGCAGGAGGTTGATGTGCCCTCTCAGTGCACACATCAGAGGGGTTATGGGAATGTTTTAAGCTACAGGTCACTGTATACCTGAGCTACCAAGCTACCAAGGCATGATCTACAGAACAGTACCATACTCTGAGCAATTATGTAATGTACAAAGAGGCTTAGCGCAGATTTGCTCTTATGATATACTTACTGTGAAAACTAGTTTTGTCACCCTGCCCAAATCTAACTACATGTGACCTCTTCGTTATTGCATCCCCAAAAGAAGAAGCAGTGGTGCATAGTTAGCAGAGCTTTGAGTGTTCAGCAGGTTACTGGCCCTGGGCTCCAGAAGTAGGTGGCAGTGCCCTAATCCCCAGTCTTCCCATATGGACTGCACAAGCAATAAACCTGAAGCGCCTGGATCAGACCTGTGGGCAGATGAGCATGAGTGGGAGGGTAGCTCAGACTCATCTCAGACATGCTGGACAGTCTTCTCACATGAGAGCTGCCTAGACATCCCCTAGCTATTCATTTTCTGCCTGCCATACAGCATTCCTCCCACTCACCCCCATCACAACCCCACAAACACTCCGCTGTGCCTGGGGCCCCACCTTTCCACCACCCAGAGGCTCTATGTCCTGCACCTTCACCAGTTCTCTTGCTGATGCTGACCTCCTCCAGCCTTCCCCAGAGCACCACAGGCACAGAGCACTTCACAGCTCACATCCTTTGGTATCCAGGGGTGGCACTGCTGGATGTACAGCCAAGACACTGCAGCACTTCCCTGCCTTTATTCCCCTGTGCTGTGTTTTAAAAGCCACTCAAATTTCTGCCTTTTGGGTCCACTACCTTCTGCTTTCCTCAGCAGGTTTACTGGCTTTTCACGCACTTCTTTTCCCTTCCAAAGGACTTGAGCCACCAGCTCACAAAATTCTCTGTCCCAGCCTTACAACCATTGTACCTTCAGGATCACAGCATCAGCCCATCACTAGATGCCTTAGTCACTTATCTCCCAGCCATTTATCACCAAATGTGCTTCTGCAGCTCTGCCCTGAGCTCCCCACTCCCACGGCTGGACCCTGGGTCTTAGCTCGCCACAAACCTTCAACCTCAAAAACTCAAAGTTGAGTATTGTACACTTAGCAGCCTGCCACTCAAGGCACCAGCCATTCTCTCCAATTTCAGCACATCTCTCCACCCTTCCAATTCTAACTTCCTCCCTGTGTTTTTTACTTCAAGTAACTAGTGTAGCTTGGGATCTGACATTTCATGTGCTCTGATGTTTAATTCTCTCATCTTGCTATCATTTGCCCTCAAAAAGGTAGTGAACAGACATTTCTTCCCTCCAGCTCACAATTTAAAATGTGCTCCTGCAGAGGGATCATTCAGTGTCCCATCAACTGGTGCTCTGCCACTGGGTGACTCTTTGGGGCTTTGTAATAGCACATTTTATAATTATATCTCTGCTTTGTAATTCCATATTACTCCTTGGTCTACCTGACTTTCAGAAGGTAGCACTTGGCCTTTCATAACTGTATCTATATGTCTTATTCCAGAAATTACTGCATGGTGGTCCTTAACTTTTACTTAACTAAGAAATAGAGTCAAAAGTACAACTTACAAGTCATACAAGAAGAAAAGTCAGTTCTCATTAATAGCTATCATGTAAAATAAGCAGCCAAGTGACACCAAAAGAATGTAAGAAATGATGAAAAGGGGCACTAGTTTTATATAAAATTTCAAAACCTGCCTGTCTAATTATATTACAATATAAATATGGGATATAAATTCACAAACAAAAATACTGAAAAAAAAAGAGCAAGGTCATTATAAATTAGCATTGCTGGGGCTGGGGAGATGGCTCAGTGGAATTAAGTGCTTCCTTGGCAAGCACAAGGGCCTGAGTTCAATCTCCAGTTCCACCAAAAAGAAAAAAGAAAAGCTCTCCTTACTGCGATGACAAAACCCCATCCTCAGCAACAACAAAATAAATTGCCATTGCTTTTCTTTGGTATATGAAGAATAATTATTAATTCAGAAATAGCTGATTATAAATGACCTAGAATTCAGTTAAGAATCCACCATGATGGCTGGGGATATAAGTCAGTGGCATAAGCAGCTGCCTGGCAAGTGCAAGGCCCTGAGTGCAATGCCCAGCACCAAAAAAGAAAGAAAGAAAGAAAGAAAGAGAGAGAGAGAGAGAGAGAGAGAGAGAGAGAGAGAGAGAGAGAGAGAAAGAAAATATATCATGAAATCATGACTAATGGGGTAGAAAGGGAGTGATAGAAAAATAAAATTAGAACTAATCCTCCTCTTTAAGTTCAGATGACACAATAAACTAGAATCAATTGTCCCTTTTACATCTATTTTTTGGTTGTTGTTTTTTAGGGAAGGGTCTACAGGGTGTTCAGGTTCTCACTACTAGATCGGACTCATACTGAGCCACCTGTTTATAGCCTCCCAAGAGCTGGGATTACAGATGTGTGCCACCATGCCCAGTCTCAATTGCTATCTCAGCATGCCCTGGGGACAGGGCTGTCATGGCAGGCCCAGGGATCAAACCCCCAGCCCCTGCGCCTGCTTGTAGGTGCTTTAATCCACTGAGCTGTTTGGCCAACCCCCCTTTTATATCTAGAAAACAAAATCCATTTATGTTTCAGGCAAAAAAGTACACAAATATCTGATAAGATAACCAAATTCCAAAAGGAGCTACCCAAGGAACTGAAAGGCATTTTCTTTACAAATTTAGGATCATTTATAAACACGGTTTTCATAAGTGCATTATCTGCATTTTCCATCCTCTACTCAATAAAAGCAGAAAGGGGAAAATAACAGCAAAAGTTAAAGTCAGCAATGTTTTTCAGCATAGAAACATGTTTACCTGCATGAGTTTGGTGTCGTGTCCAGTATAAACAACTATGCCAAAGACCCACTGAGTATTTCTAAGCTGTGTGCCTCGTAATAAGATCTGGTCAGGTCCAAGGGGAACAGGGCTAAAAATAAGAAACAATATTTATATTTAATGACAGTATCACAAATAAGCATGAGCTTGCCCTTAAACACAAATCCTCAATAAATCAAATACTTCCTTCAGTCAAACTTGAGCAGCAAAGATTAGATGTGGCTTATTCTACCAAAAGTGCCTATTTAACTACTGACCACCTTCATAAAAAGAAGCTTTTTTCTATAAAACGTTAAAGGGAATGGTAGCTCTTATGATTCTATTTCAAAACTCAATATTCCCAGAGGAAATTGCTAAACTAATAACCTGAATTTTATTCATTTAGGAAACCAAATATATTTCTTATTCTAGATAAGAAAAAAGAAAAGGCCAGAAGTATAAGCCTATCATATCAAATTTGCCAAGGATGACTTAATTTAGATAATTTGGAAGGTTAAAGTAGAGAACATATAAAATGGTTGAAGTAGAGAAAGTTAAAATAGAAAACATACTATATGACAGCCAAGACCCAGTTGCTCTTGACTATCCTAATTGTTTGGGTAGATTCTTATGGAGATTTACTCCCAAGCCATGGGCCTACTGGAAATATAAAGGACCCAGACAGGCTGTAGAAGACACAGATAAGAGGCATGCAGATAAAAGATAAGCAGCAGATAGAGACTGCACCCCAACATCATGATAAAAGATGACTCCGATGATAAAAACAAACACCAAGAGCCGAGACAACAGTGTAGACAACAGCACACTGAACACTCTATAGAAAGAGTTCCACTCACTTTACTCTGCCCTGCCAAAACAGAGCACTTGCCTAGCATGTGTGAGGCCCTGAGTCCCATTCTCAGCACCAAAAAATTAACAAATAATCAAACAAAAATGAAACAAATGCTATTCAGAAGAAATCATGTAAACAGGATATACTCTTTTACATGAAGTTGTGCACACCTCAGGCACCTCTCTCCCATTTTTCTGCACCATTTAATGCAGACTAAACCATTTGTCCTGCTTGAGAAAGACAGGTGAACCTCCTCTGAGGCTCATGGCTCTTTTCTTGTTAAATATCATTTCTTTCACCAAGCTTAAGCAAACTTTCAAATGGACTGAACTGGTGCTTCAAGAAAAGCTCTGTAGCCCAGAATTAAGCACACATGAAATCACACTGTTTTCAAATATTAGGAAAATAGAAAGCAAACTTATTTTCCAGTGCTCCAGCAATTTTTACTTATGCTAAAATAGTAGGGGAAAAAAGAAGAAAAGAAAGAGTGATACCTTTTCCCATCCAAGTTCAAGGTCCCAGTGAAGTCATAGAGGTGGCGATTGGGCCCTTCACATTCTATAGTTCCAGATAACTTCATTAGCACCTCCCTTGTCTGCATGTCAGCAGTATGGCTCAACCCCTAAAATGTGAAACAAAAAAAGAGAAACTCAAACACACACATTTGTGTGTTACAGACATCATTCAGCATTTTGTCCTAAGGACACAAAAAGCCATCTACAAAACAATAATTGGACAAATTAAATGACAACTCAAGATAGCCTTTGACACACTTTTTACTCCAATTATCTGATAAGAAAGTGGCAAAAGATTTCAATGGAGCAAAAAGTGAAGATTCTACCACAATGTTGGCAACCTCCTTTCGAAGTGACAGTTAACACACCCAAATGTTTGTAGAAATCACACACTACTAGCTGTCTCCTGTCACTGTAAGATGAAGTATCTCACTATTGCTCATTATCCAGCGCTTGTTAACCTTTTAAAAATCTTTAAAAGCATTATTCTAAGCATTTCCAAAACTCCATAAAAACAGAATAGCAAAACTAACCCTTATCAAAGCCTAAGTCAAATATCTCCAGAACACTGGGCCGGGAGATGGCCCAGTGGAATAAGCACTTCCCTGGCAAGTGCAAGGGCCTGAGTTCAATCCCCAGTTCCGAAAAAAAAAAAAAAAAAAAAAAAAAAAAAAAAACTCCAGAACAATATGTAGATAGGATTATTGAATTCAACTTTAATCCACCACAAATTGTATCAAAATGCCTAACACTTATACCCTTGAAGAATTATTCTTTATGCTAGAATAAAATATATGGTAAGGATACTTTTATTTCATGTATGGAAAATTTGTGTCTTACATATCGGTGCCACTCTCTAGAATAGACTCTCAGTTCCAAAAGTGTCACACATTGAGGTGCTGGGGGCTCACAGCCTTCATCTGCCGATAGAAATGGTGTTCTGTCCAGTCCCCAGCCCAGCACAACTGTGAAGCATCCTCTCTTCAGCAGTGCAGACTGAGAGGCAGCAAGACACACAGGAAGGCATGGCACCCTTGGGACCTGCACCTCAATAAAGCCCACCTTTTCTAGGTGCCTTGTCCCTCTGGACCAGTTCCCCTCATAATCACAGGCGCATTTTTCCATGGGTTCCAGCAGTGTTAAGGCCTAAGATTTTGTGAATGAACAATGTTTTCTCTGAAAGAGACACTGACTAACTCACAAAGGGACCACAGTTGCAACTTAGGCATCTATAACACCACGAGTCATAATCTTGGTGACTTTACCTGACGTATCTTAAGGTTTGTCTCCCCATCTAGATTAGCTGTTTCAACGTAACACATTGCCTGAGGTTCACTAAAGAGAGAAAAAGGGACAGGGGTTTAGGTGTCAGTGCAGTCCTCCTTTATAAATTTATAGCTCTTGAACTTTCTGCTATGGAAATATTCCCACTGATGGGCTTTTGAGAAGACAACACATTACAAACAGCCCCTTTCATAGTAGATTGAAGAGAAGAAAGAGACATACTTATCTTTGGAGCACAACAGTAATAACAAACCACTTGCACCAATGATCCATCTATTGCCTCCCCAAAAAATAATGATGACTTGGCCACAAGCAGACAGAAATGACCAGGGGAGAATTGGACGGGCTCAGCAAGCACTCTGCTATACCAGGTGTTTCAGATAAGACCCGACCACTGGGTTGAGGTTAGGTCCATACCAAAAAAGCTGCCCAAGCAAACCTAGGTGAAACACATCTTTCCTCACCTTTTTTTCTTTTTCTTTTTTTCTTTTTTTTTTTTTTTTTTTTGTGATACAGTGATTTGAACACAGGTACTTGCTCTACCACTTAAGTACATCCCCAATACTTTATTTTTTATTTCGAGACAGGGTCTCACTAATTTGCCATGTCTGGCTTCAAATTCTGAGGTGGTGATCCTCCCACTGCAGCATGCTGAGTGGCTGAGGATTAAAAGTATGTGCCACCAAACCCAGCCAAACACACCTTTGGAAGAAAGGTATAGCTGCAAAACTGAAGGATCAAGGCACAAACTTGGCAAGATTTTGCTCCCCTGCATTTATTACTGTGCCAAAAGGAAACTTTAATTAAAATATCAACTTTTAAGGACAAACTACTCAAAACTGAATAGAAATAAGCACCTCAGGCACCATATTCACACATCGATCTTTTAGTGTAGGGTCGCAAGCATAGGTGGTGGTTGGGAGAATGGGCTCTCCATCCACTGGCTAACAAAAATGCTTCTGCACTGCCTTGCGGGCTACACGGCCCTGGCAAGCTGTTGAACTGTGGCTCGGTGTTCTCACTCACTGAGGAAGGGTATCAAAGGTTGCTGGGGAGACTATCTGTGATAAAGGAGTCAGCAGGCTGCTCCACATGAAGTATGTACTCAGTTGCAAGGCACAGCCTGAAACTGTAACATCAAGCAAGCTCCAAGCTCTCCCACAGCAAAGCTATGATTTCTGAGGGTCACACACAAGACTCATAATCCAAACCACCAAGTGATTAATGTTTCTAAAAGTTTCTGTGCTACCAACCAACGTGGCCATACTTGAGCCTTGACCCATGTTTATAATGCTTTTCCCTTCTGACTTCGGGTTCTATTTAAAAAAAAAAAACTTTTATCTATAGTAGAAAACTAATGTTAAAGATTTAAATCTAATGAGGGATCAAATCTAATATGAGAAACACTGCCAGCAAGCTAAGAAAATGCAAGCAGCACAAGCACTTGCGGTTCTCAGCAGCATACAAATATAGGACATGGTAATGTTAACAGCATATAACTTAGTCTTAGACTCAAGAACTGAAGTTACTATCATCCAGACTTTGGTTTTCCTTCTTTGCTATGTACTTTTAAGCATCACCCCAAGAAGGACAACAGCTATGTTGTTTCATCATATACACCAGTGAGTGGCGATACCCTCCTTGCGCAAAATTAGAGAATATGGCAGTGGTAGTTGGGCAAAAAGGGTGAAACATGGAAAAATGGAGAGCAAACATATTTCAAGTCTTGTCTATGCTAAGAAAATGCATGTGGCTTTCTGAACTGCAGCTCAAGAGCAGCACTGGCTTGTGGGATGGACTATTGATTGACTCCACAAGAGCTCAGTGCCAAAGCCTCACACTGGACCCGACTGAGTGCACCACTCCACTCCTGTTGAAGCAGTGACTCTGTTGGTGAGGAACAGCCCAAAATGGTCATAAACTTACAGAGTTCAGAAAAAGAGAAAGAAAGCAGAGGGCCAAGCAGTAGAGAGAAATTCACAACAACATAGTTGATCATCCCTTATCCAAAATCCTTGGGATTTTTAGGTTTTTGGATAGGTTTGGATTTTTAAATATTTGTAGGGCATATTTGATGAGCATTCCTAATCGAAACTTTTGAAATCCAAGGTGTTCTAAAATTATGGTTAGTAAGGGACTCTCTGCTTGTAGTAGGAAGAGAAGATGGTGAGAGAAGGATGGTGACTCAGGGTAGAACAAAAAGGTGGCTCAAGATATCTGCAATTGTCACTTAACACTGTGTTGTTCTTAACATTCAATTCAAAAACCATGCCCACAAGCACATCTGACCTGGAGGAGAACAGGACCATATCTGCTGGAAGGTACTGGCCATTGAGGACTTTCACGATGTCTCCCACTGCCACCTAGAGAGCAGGAACCAGGACAGAGAAGGATGCAAGAAAGAGAGGCATAATGGGAGAAGAGTGGTTAAATACGTGAAGAAGAAAACTGCCACATAACTAAGCCATGCCTTAACAGGGACACAAAGGAAATGCTGCCCACATACATGACTTGTAATACAGCCAGAGCCTCCACATCTGCAAATCAACCTACTGGGGACTAAGAGAATTTGAGGGGTAAAAATGTGTCTGCACTGAACATGTGCAGATGTTTTTCTCATCACTGGTCCCCAACAATACAGGGCAATATCATTTACATAGCAGTTACAATGTTCAATGGTGGTATTACAAAGTCTTGTAGAGAGCAAAGTCCATGGGGGAAATAAAGATATTCTATGTAAATGCTACACTATTTTATACAAGGACTTTAGCATCTGTGAGGCATCCTGAAACAATCCCAAGGATGCTGAAGGAAAAGTCTATTGTCTTTTTGCAACAATGTTTCATGAAAAAGAAATAAAGGAAAGGGAGAAAGGATAAGTCCAAACAACTACAGGTACAAAGACAGCATTTTCTTAGAATTATCTATCTACAGTTGCTCAAACGGCCCCATGGCTGCACATGGTGGGGTTGAGCAGTCATTCATGCAGCTCTGGAGACAGCCTAGGTTCCTGGGCTTGAGCCCCCATTATACCCATAACTAGCTGTGTGACCAGAGAGTTGGGGAAAGTGAGTGTGCCTTATTTTCCTCATCTACATGCTGAGGATAATGTCATATATTCCATGAGATTACTTGGAGGATCAACTGAAGGATGAATACATATGCATTTTTTCTGTTTTACAAATGGCAAAACTGAAGTTCAAAATAAAATAACTTGACCAAGATTATATAGCTAGAGTGTTAAAACTAAACCAGTCTGACAGGAAGGCTGAACATGTATGAAAAGGTATGACCACTTTTGTTCATGAGCAGGACATCTAAGAGGCCTCCTGGGAATGCACCACATGACAGAGAGAAGATGCACATTCTCAAGGCATTATCAAAAGAGAAAGTTATGGCCAAAGTCAAAGATCAACTTTAAAAACAAATTCTATTTGAGAGAAGACCACAAGCCAAGGAAACAGCAGTTTCCAAACAGCACCACGACTGTGTCTCCAAGTTTTTCCAATAATGTTGCTTTAGAGAAAAATAAAGGCTTCACTCCAATGAGCTTAAAATCACATCCTTGCTTCACAAACACAAAAAAAGCATCTGATGTCCGCAAGTTCTTTCACTGTTCAGAGACCAGCATTCTCAACAATATTTTTTAAGTAATGAAGATCAAACACTGGGACCATCTACCACCAAGCCACCTTCCCAAAACTTTTTATTTTATTTAGAAATGAGATCTCAACAAATTTCCTGGGCTCATCGTAGTCTTGTGATCCTCTTGCCTCAGCATCCTAAGTGGCTGGGATATAATCATGTACTACCATGCTGACCCTAACCCCTCTCTTCTGAAATGGGAAAACAATACTATTGGTCCATAAAATTCATGCTATGACTAAGGAAGCATATGCAGCACCTGGCATCTTCACCCCCTGTGTGTCTTTGTCACTCTTTGTCATCTGTACATAGTACCTGACACCCACAACTTACAGGAGAGGAGGTTTACTTTGGCTCATGGTCAGCTGGCTCTACAGGAAGTGCCTGGCTAGGGGTGCAGTGGAGGAAAGGCTGCTCACTTCATGGTAGCCAGAAAGCAGAGAGAGCAAAGAGGCAGAAAAAAGGAACACACCCTTCCAGGTCACACCCCAATGACCCGCCTCTTCCAATCAGACTCCATCTCCTGACAGCAAGTTGGCTATAGGCCCACAATCCAATCACTTTCCCAAAGCCCTGCCTATAAGTAAATGAGATTCTTCAGGGGCATCTAGATATAAGCCAAAATGAGGTCTGTAACTGTGGGCTTCCTCAGAGTGAGCAACGGAATGGACACTATCAATGTGGATATCAAGGACATCAGAAATCTCTCGTGACACATGGAGAAAGACTATTCCTAATGACAACTGCAAAGCACAAAATGAGCACTTAATGCTTTATGAGTCCCATTCTAACCATATTCTTATTCTCTTAGAATCCAAGAATTTCAAGTAATACAATACTCATAAAAACTCCTGTATCTTCTGGTTTATATACAGCAGCAGGTGCTCAGGTTCATTTTCTGTTGGAAACTGAATTCAATGGTGAAGCACTTCCACAACATGCACAAGGCTCTGGGTTTCATCCTCAGCACTGCAAAAACAAGCTTGTAGGCAGGCAAACACACTAATTTTCTTTTGGGAAAAGAGAGGCATCCTGGTAGTGCTGTGGATTGCTTATGATAAAGTATATATGAATATCAAATAACTGGGTTCAACACAGGGAGAGGCAGTAAAAATTCAATTCCAGGAAGAGTGTGCATTTGAAGTTAGCACTCAGCGCAAAGGCACAAGTTAGCATCCAATTTAAGGCAAAAAGCATGCAATTATAGAATATCCTATAATAAGAGAAGTTAAGAAGAAATGTTACAGAACCATTTTAACAATCACCAGTACAAAAGCAAGGAATACTTATGTAAATTGAATGTTTACAAAGTAAAATATTTTACATCAACAGTTTCATTACACAGAAATATCAGTAGAAGCAATTAATACAAAAAGCACTAGAAGGGCTGGCCAGATAGCTCAACAGACTAAAGCACCTGCTCAGGCAGAGGGCAGCAGCTGGGGTTCTAGCCCTGATGTGCCCTGCCAGCCCCACCCCCAGGACACGCTGAGAAGGTGATTGAGACTGGGCGTGGTGGCGCATGCCTATAATCCCAGCTCTTGAGAGACTAAAAAGAAGAGAATTAGTACAAATCTATGTAGTTAGACCCTGTAGACCCTGTAATAATAAAAAAAAACTAGAAAAATTAGTCTTGTTTTCAAAAAAATATTTTTTGCCTCTAATTCAAAGTAGGAGGAAAAGGGAAATTATGGCTTTCTCTTGTCTTTACTCTCTAAATAAAGAAAACACTTATATCCCAGTAACCAAATACTAAGAGCTTTCATGTTCATGAGGAACTACTTGGATTCTGTTTCTATCTGATGTACTTACATGGGTCCAAATCCTCTGCAGCCTCTGGAAGACCCTCAAATCTCTTCACAGTGAAGCAGCTGGGAAGAACTCTCAGAGTCCATCAAAGCCACTGAGAGATACCTAAGGATGCCTTCTCAGCTCACCAGCTGGTGAGTCACAGCCCAGGGATATGTCACTAGAACCTGTTACCCCTCTTCTCCTACATCCTCACCTTCTCACTGAAGCCTCTCAGTGGCACATTGTGCCTGGCTGGCTGACCTCCTCATGAGACCACCCTATACCCTGAACAACACCTCATCAGTGAGGCTTCTCCTGAGCCACATCTGTATGTCTAGACAAATGACCTAGGGCATCCTCCAAGACTCAGCAGGTGCCCTGTACTACGACTAGCTGCCTGTCTCTTTGGCTACACTGGCTCTTGAGTATGCACCCAGACCACCTGCAGTAGCTCAGTGCATCTGAAACTCTAGGTTGGGGCCCATCTGTTTCTGACCAGCCCCTGGCAGACTGGGGTACCTGCCAAAGCTTAAGGACTGCTACACACCAAGGCTCTGGAAGGGCAGGGGCATGTCCTAGTCCGAATTCCAGGACTGGAGCAGCCTGGCAACTAAGAGCTCTGTTGAAACAAGCACACAAAATGCATTTTTAAGTTGAAACAAAAATGCTTGTGATTGGGCACATAACAGGTGTAGTGCTGCTGCTACTGCTGCTGCTGCTGCTGCTGCTGCTGCTGCTGCTGCTGCTGCTGCTGCTGCTGCTGCTGCTGCTGCTGCTGCTGGTGTTTTTCTCCCAGATGTGTGTCAGAAGCAGTAGAGTCTTCAAGGCCATCAACTCCTGTACCCAGAAATCAGCGACCATCACTCCATCTCCTGATGTCTACAGGCATGTCTGGAACTGTGGGTCTAAATCTATCTCCACACTGGCTAATGCTCATGCTTTTCTGGTGATGGACAGGAAAGAGAATCCCAAAGAAAATGGAGGGGACAATGGCCCAGGGCCAAAGGAATCTTTAACTCTCTCCAGCCCTGGCAGTGTTTCTCCCCCAGGGAATTAAGAATACTTAACCTCCTGACCAAGAACCACCACTTTTCACTTCCAAAGAGGCTAAAGAACAGCTACAGTACAGGACTTCTAGATGGCAAGGTGTTATAACAAAAATACCAATAAAGGGGAAACTTCTTTAAAAGTAGATGGTTCTCCTGAAGTAAACCAAATTATTTCAGTAAATCACTTTAGTAAATGAGCACGTATCTTATCACATAAATATTTTTCAGATATAAAATGTCCTGAGGACATTTTTTAAAAAGAGTTTGCTAAATTTTATGAAGAAAAACTAATGTGCTCTTCAAAACAGTTGTTTTCTCTTGAAATCATCAGTTTGAACATGGAACCAATGAAGGTGCATCCTAAGGAACATCCCACTGAAAAGGTCCAGTTAGCTGGGCATGATGGAGCACACCCATAATCCCAGCACTTGGAAGGCTGAGGCAAGACGATCGCTGTGAGTTTGAGTCCAGCCTGGGCTACAAAGTGAGTTCAAAGTCAATCTGAACTGCATAGTGAAACCCTGTCTCAAAACTACCAAAAAAGAGAAGGTCCGGGTAAATCAGACTCATTTATAAACTAATTTTATCAAATTAAAAAACACCAAGATGCCACAACAGATTCCTCATAAATTTTCTGTGCTTCACGAACACAACCAAAGCACAACACTAGTCTCGAGCCAACACATATCATTCCTCCAGCCACAAAGGAGAACATGTTTCTTGCTACTGTAATGTTAACAGCAGTTACTACAAGGGGTGATGGAAAGACACAGTGCCCATTTAAATAAAACATTATAGTGAGAGAGAGAGAGAGAGAGAGAGAGAGAAAGAGAGAGAGAGAGAGAGAGAGAAAGAAGAAAGAAAGAAAGAAAACAGTGTGAAAAATAATGGGATCAGGTTTTCAAAGTATTTTGAGCATTTTAAATAAGATTAATTGGCAATGTGTCTTCTACACTTTAAATTTAAGACTTCATCACATTTTTGGTCACTCTTCATGGATCAAATATTAATGGCAAATTCTATCAAAAAGAAACATCTGATGTGCCCTTCATCCAATTTATTCATTGAATCTGGCACCACACAACTTCTGGATCTTCCCCCACATTAAAATGACCATAAAAGGTAAACATTCTGAATTGCTTCAGGACATTGAGGCAGCCAGGACAGAACAACTAAAAACACACCGAAAGAAGGACTTCCAGAACTGCTTCTGAAAGTTTCACAATGAGGTAAGTCTGTCTGAAGCCACCAGAAGTGCTTTGAGATGGGATTAACTACAATACGTCTTCTACTGCGATGACTTTTTAAAATTTAGACATTCACCATTGTTTTGGTCATACCTCAAATTGGCCATGTTCAGTTCCCCCCTACCTCAAAAGCTGAAGTGACAGCATTTCCCACCCAAGCTCTGTTTAGAGATCATTTTGCCACTAAAAATATTAGAAGGGAAAACCTCAAATATACCTATACACAATATATATGTATAGTGTGTGTGTATATATATATATACATATACATATACATATATATATGTAAACAGCTCTGAGTATCAGACTTTAGATGAAGAGCACAATGGAAGAGCAAATTGGATTTAGGAATTAGAAGCTGCTTTGAGGTTAAGAACTATTCAGCGAAAGCAATAAAGGCCACAGCCCGGCCTGCTGCTGTGGGTACATTCTACAACCAGCCAGGCGCAGAGGAAACACAGTCAGCTCTAGGCAGATCTCATAGAAAACCGCATGCAGCAAGAGAACACCAGGGCCTTAATGCAAGCTTTATACTGCAATTAACAGCAGCAGTCCATTGTTGGCCTCCAAACCAACACTTTCTGTTATTATCTTTAAAATTAGTTTTTACCTCTTTCCACACAATGGTATGCCACATACCATTTCTTAACACTGAAACAGAAAAAAAAAGTGCTGGTTAATACTGGGGATAAGATTTTTTTTAAAAGTCAGCTATTTTAAAAGCCCAAAAGATTCGTTGTAAATTTCCACTTATTAATTCTAACATGTACATTTTACAAAGAGGTATAACACCACCAACCTCCCATAGGAGCCCAAATCAATGTATCTCTGCAGCATATTAACAGATTATATATATATATATATATAATCTACATTAACTTTTTTTAAAATCCTGATGTCAAATAATTATAACAATAATAACAGTGCTGAAGTAAAAACCAAAACAGTAACAAATCAGAAAAGGTAGAGAGAGATTATAAACCAATAATAGGAATGTTTGAGCATTTTATGTACACAACAACTGTCTAATTCCTAAAAAGTACAACCTTCTAAAATCCTAAAATACACAAATCCTGTTCAAATCTTAATTATCAGGATTAACATTTTGTTTATTATTTTACCATTTCTTTCAAGTATTTTTCAGGTTGTTTTTTCAATGTATGTCAATACCATTAACAATTTACTCTGAACTCTTTAGAGGCAGGCACTATTGTTGTCTATAGTGGAAAAAATGAGTGAGCTGGGTATCTTACCTATGGTTTTCTTTTTGTTAACTGCATTGTCTGCCTTATGTCGTTTCTGTGACAGAAAGAAAAAAAATGGTTCCATCTTACATTCAAAAGTCCCAAATGAATAATTAAGATATCAAACAATAAGCAAAGAAACTCACTGTCCTCCTTAACTAATTGACAGGAAAGGGTAGGCAAGAGGGTGACAAAAAGAATTAAGACATGTTATGTGCATGCACCAGCTCCACACACAGAATGTGGACATTCTGTACTGGGAACAAGCTAGAAGAATGATTTGATATAATAAATCCAAAACCAAATAAGTGATTGCATTTTCAATTTGCATTAACTTATTTATCTGTTCCCAAAAGATGTCATACATGTAGGACAGCAAGTGTGTGTGTGTGTGTGTGTGTGTGTGTGTGTGTGTGTGTGTGTGTAGACAGACACAGAAAGGGACAGGGACGGAAAGAAACAGAGACAGACACAGAGAGAGACAGAAAGACAGCAAGAGACAGAGAAAAAGAGACACAGAGAGACAGAAAGAGAAGAGTGGAGAAGGGAGAAAAGGACATAGGTTTAGCCAAGGAACTTGGAGCTAGCCCAGGGTCTGAGTGAGCAGAAAGAGTCTTATAAAATGACCTCAGGCATAGCTAGCACACTGCTGCTATCTAGACAGTACTGTAAGCTTTCACTTGCTTTCTCTATTAGAGGCTCTACAGTAAGATACAAGAAACAACAGTGATAGACATCAGAGTGGGTCCAGAGAACAAAATGAGAACTGCTTCAGATCTCTATGTAAGTATAAGACACTCTGAATACACTCCCTCCCCCAAATTTCCATCATCAGTCTAGGGCTAGTTTAGCTAAAGTCTGATTTCCTATTTTTGGCATATCACTGAAAGCAACGTATGCATTAAACGTTACATTTGATATAATACTTTTATTATCCACAAGCAAAAACTTACAAAATCTTCTACAATCTCTTTGATGCCTGCAATTGTTAAAATAATGATCAATGGCACCAGGGTGGTGTATCTTCCTGTTGGAGACACGTCTGGAATTTGCTGCAAGAGATCACAAGAAGGACGCTGGCACATCAAAGTCCTCTCCGTGAAAAAGAAAACAGCACATGGCACTCACTCTTGCAAAGTTCTGTTCCACTTGTTACACACAAATACTTATTTTTTAAAGTGGTCACATACTAGACATGTTTTTAAAAATTATCCAATATTGACAACATGTTTGGAATAGAAAAGGAGTTAAACATACAACCATCAAGCATCATTTTCCACCTTAAGGCAATATGAAAAAGTCTCTCTGAATACAAAGATGGTGTTCGTTGTACTATGTATGACTGGAAAACAAACTATGCAAATCTTTTAACATTTCTTTTAGCTAAACAAGCTGCCAGCAAAATCTCACTGTGCATGTCACTAAGGTGAGAATGTTGCATAATCTGAAAAGCATTACCTGTAATAAGGCAATGAAGAGGAAGAAGGCATTAGCAGCTCTTCTAATCTGCTCATACAAGAATCGAGGTAGAAATGTCAACACACTGTACTTGGCGGTACTGTAAGTGCAAAGAAAAGTAGCACTATTAGTTATACAAGGGAACCCTACAAAATGAGAACAAACAAAAACCTTTAAAAACTTTACAATTAGTTTTTAAGACAAAATGTTTCAAAACTCAGAACCAGGAAATCTCTATGCCTGACACCTCTTTCTGCAGAGCTGCATCTTGGAGGTGGGCTGACCTGATCAGAGGGTTCTCTTTCCGTGTAGTGTAAGCAGGGACGTTACCTCATCTGGATGTCTGAGCTACAAACAACCCACGTGGGCACGACAGTTCAACATGTGATTTTGGAGAAGTACCACTGATATCTTGTTTTGCTTTGTGTAGTGCTGGGGAAGGGACCCAGCTGGCTTGGATACTAGTAAAAGGCTCTCCTTCTGAGCTACATCCCCAGAACTTTTTATTTTTTATTTTAAGACACAATATTACTAAGTTGCTCAGGCTGGCCTCAAACTTGTGACTCTCCTACTACAGCCTTCCAAATGCTGGGATTCAAATGTGTGCTGCTATGTCCAACGACCACTGATGTTTAATACTTCAACCGCACCCAGATAATCCCATGCCCTCCATACACCTTTAAGTTGATCACCTTTGCTCGATTTTGCTTTGCTTTAAATGTCCTTTCCCTTCCACTCTGCATGTCTCCTCATGTGCAAACTGTCCTTCCCAGATCACCCTTCCATATCTTGTCTCCCATTAAATTTGGTCAAATGTATGACAGCTCTTCTTCCTTCAAGCCACAGTTTGGTAACCAGGCCTATATGACAGAGTCTTTACTTTGATCTGTGTTATATAGTTAACCCTCCATGTCTATAGGTTCGGCATTCATAGATTCCAGCAAATATTTGTGAATCAAAAATATTTGGAAAAAAAAGGAAATTGTACCCAAACTGAACTTGTAGACCCTTTGCTTTGTCATTATTTCCTAAACAACAGTACAACAACTATTTGCATAGCATTTGTACTGTATTAGGCATTATGAATAATCCAGAGATTTAAATTATACAGGAGGATGTATATGGGTTTTGTTTAAGTGCTCAGGATTTAAACAACCTTGGATTAAGGAATGTATACCAGGTCCTGGAAGTGACCCATCCAACACTCTGAGAACTCATTCTATCTATTTCCTTATGCACAGAACAGTTATGGGAAAGCAAGAATGTTCACTTCAATTCCATATGCTCCTAGTACATCAAACATAGTAATCAATGAGTAATAAAATACATCAAATACACAAACTGAAAACCGTATGGGGCAAAATGAACCACAGGCTGCTCCCAGAATTACTGACGTACAATACCTCCTTAATTCCTAGCTTACTCTCAGAAGACAGGACTCAGCCTTATCTTAAATGAAATATATTCCTACAGGATTGTCTTGTACATTCCAAGTATACAGTAAACTGGACGCACTGAAACAGAAGGATAAAAGACTCAAGAGAAAGCACGTGCCCGAGGCCTGCATACTGCTGTAAGACATGACAGCAAGCGGGCATGGAAAGACAAAGTAAAACCAAAGCTGACAACTTAAAAAAGACAAGCGTCCAAGGTCATTTCACGGAGCCAGAAGGATCCCCACACAGCATTACTGCTGCCGCCTCAGAGAAGATCACCCCGTTACACAACAGCCCAGTACTCACAAGACACATGGTCTGAACTGTCCTTAAAGGCGAAAGTACTACTCCTTCTACCTAGGTGCTGAAGGCCTCTGATAAATTATAAGAAAACCACTTTCAAAACAATTCAAACTTTTTAAAAAACATGCTATTTAGTGATATGTCACTAAATTAGATAGAAAATTTGCTTACACAGAGCCTCTCTTTGTGTTGTCCAATAAATGTGCCAGGATATTTTTCTGAGAGTCTACCAGAAAGAATAAATTATCTCACAATAGACTCACTAAAGAGTAGGGAAAATATATCAAACTTATATACATGATAGTTCCTGGTATAAAAGTCTTACTACAAAATAGAGGACAAATTCAAATGGATCATTACTTGTTCCTTTAATGGCAGTACTGATCACTGAAACAATGCAACCAATAGTTATCAACAAAGGAAACACAAATGTCCACACACTAAGAATGTGGAAAGTACCTGTTAAGATACTTGCAAGACAATTTGCCTGCAACATTTTAAAAGTTTAATCTTGTGCTACAAGATTTCTTATAGCATACAATGAACCAACCATTATACCAGAGCAAGAAAATCTGTATCATTAAATGAGGAAATAAAAAAACTTTCCAAAAAAATAGTGTGTTCACCCCATAAAGAAGTCACCCCCAAAAGATTCCTACCCATGCAGGAATCACTGTGCTAAGCTCCTACACAGCTGTTTGAGCAAGGAAGGGTTGGCTGCTGCATGTGTGCCAAGCACTGGCAATCATTTGGGCCTGAGAACTAGGAAGCATTAACCTGAGAAACAGACGTGCCCTGTGGCTTATCTGGTCTCAACTTAAACATCTATTAGATTCACTGATGATGTGAAGAATGACAAGGATTGTCAAAACTCCATCCATCCAACTAACCATCTACCCTCCATCCATCCATCCATCCATCCATCCATCCATCCATCCATCCACATTTCCAGCCACCCATTTATTCATCCATCCATCTATCCAACCACACATCCAACTATCCAACTATCTATACTTCCATCCTTCTATCCAAATAAACATCCTTCAGTGTATATTTGCTGAGCCCCAACTACCCATTAAGCATAGTTACGCTGAGTAGCAGGCTCTGGGACACCACAGTTAAATGAGTGCTCAAACATCATGTCAAGGGGACACTGTTTTTAGAGTGAAGAAATTAGATTAAAATTAAATAAAAACAGATGGGACAGCTGGTGATAAATGCCATGAGGGGAAGCATAGGATGGAAAGAGGACAGAGCAGGACACCCTGGCTAGGTGGGGAGGGAGATTATTTTCAGAAGAGTGACCTGGGAAAGCTTCACTGAGAAGGGGCTTTGGGAGCTAAGCCTTAACCTAAGCCATTTCCTTTTGGTCCTGGAAATACTCACAAGGCTTTTGGCTTCAGTGTTTGCTCCAAAACAACACACAGATTAAAGTCTTATACTTACCCCCAAAGTTTGTCATGCAGTAGCTCATGTTTATTATTTTGGCATATCATATATCGTAATAGTCTTGAAAACAAACACATCATTCTAGTCATATGAGTACGTTTTTATTTTTTTTTTAAATGTATCAGGTATTTAATTAGGTTCTTAGTAAGAAATTTAGAACACTAATTTATGAGGGTAAATTCCATTTGTCAGAGCAAAAACGGATCGCAGGTAGCCCCGGAGCTGAGGAACACCTTTGATTTTTGCCAAAATCTGTGAGTCCACCGCTTTCTGATCCACCTT
>NW_004524614.1:2108326-2114180 GCF_000260255.1 Octodon degus | reverse complement strand
CCGGTTTTGTGATGGTAGCAAGAACTTTCTCCTTCTTTTTCTTCTCAACCTTTGATTTAGCAGCTGTGTACTTTCTCTTGTACAAAGCCTTTCTGGAATACATGGTAGGTTGGGAGTATCTACCAATTCCTCTAACTAGGACAGGACTTCGGCTGCAGTGGGGCTGTCCCTTCTTGGACTTTTTTGCCTTCTTCACCTTACCCTTTTTACCAGTGCCACTGGCAGAAGCCTTCTGGGCTTCAGGTTTCTTCTCTTTAGTGTCTGGCTTCTCAGTTTTTTCACCCGCCATCTTGCAAGATGGGAAAGAGATGAGTACGTTTTTAGTAGTTGTGTTTCTACGTACAAATTATAGTCATTTTTTATTGCTAAAAGTTAAAGAAATGCTAGCAGTGAGCTGCACTTTTTTTCTGGAAAAAGAAGATGAAGAAGCAAGAAAGAACTACCTGAGATGCAGAAAGGCTTTACAGAGGGAAGCTGCATTAATCGCTTTCCTGTCACTGGGACAAAACTGGCTTGTGATTTCCGGTGTGTTGGCCCTGTAGCTGGCTGGCTCTAAGGCCAAAGGGAGTGGCAGAAGGGCAAAGTGGAGAAAAGCTGCTCAATCCATGGCAGCCAGAGGCGGAAGGAGAAGGGAGGAGCCAGGGACCAGAACACATCTTCACAGTCACACCCCCAGTGACCCACCACACTTCAAGTCTGATTTTTCCCCATTTTAAAATAAAACCAAAACAGGCCCAAATATCAGCCTCTACCACATACTGAGCATCCAAATCTGTGAGGTATGCTAATGGTATTTTACATTAAATCTATACAGTAACTTTGAAAGTATGGCCTTTTCACAATGTTGGTTCTTCCTGTCCATGAACAAGGGATGTCTTTTTATTTTCTGATCTCTTTGATCTCCTTTCTAAGAGTGCTGTAATTTTCAACATATAGATCCTTTACTTCTTTTGTTAGAGTGATTCCTAAGTATTTCATTTTGGTTGAATGCTATCGTGAGGGGTGTGGTTTCCCTAATCTCTCGCTCAGTGAATTTGTTGCTTGTGTACACAAATAGTGTTGATTCATGAGTGCTGACCTTGCATGCAGCTACACAGCTGAATTTGGTAATTAAATCTAGAGGTCTCTTGGTGGAGTTTTGGGGGTCTTCCATGTAGAGTATCAGGTCATCTGTGAATAATGATACTGGAACTTCTTTCTTTGCTATCTATTCCTCTCTCTTGTCTAATTGTTCTGGCTAACGTTTCTAGAACTATATTGAATAGGAGCAGTGTGAGTGAACATTGTTTCTCATTTTAGAGTGAAAGCTTTCAGTTTTTGTCCATTTAGTATGATGTTGGTTTATCAGATTGAGATAAAGACCATCTATTCCTATGTCTATTGGGCCTTTATCATGACTGATTATTGGACTTTGTCAAAAGCTTTTTCGGCATCTTTTGAGATGATCATGTGATTTTTGTCTTTGGGTCTGTGGATATGGTGTGCTACATTTATTTATTTGCATATGTTCAACCATCCCTGCCTTCCTAAAATGATTCCCACTTAGCCAAGGATGTATAATCCTCTTAACGATTTGCTACGTCTGTTTGCTAGTATCTTGTTAAGTATTTTTGCATCTATGTTTATTAGGCAGATTGGCCTATAGTTCTATTTTTGGTTGGGTCTTTCTTTGATTTTGGTATCAGAGTAACACGTACCTCCAGGAATGAGTTAAGGACAATTGCTTCCTTTTCAATTCTAAAAAAGGGTTTGAGGAGTATTGTATGGCTATCATAAAGAAATCAACCAATAATAAATCCTGGAAGGCCTGTGGAGAGAAAGAAGCCTTTCTCCTCTGTCAGTAGGATTGTAAACTGTTACAACAACTATGAAATTCAGTGTAGAGATTCCTCAAAAAATAGGATTAGAGGTCCCATTTGACCCACTATTTCCATTATGGGTATCTTCCCAGAAGAATTAAAGGCAGCATACCACAGCAATGATGTGCACCCATGTCTAGAGCAGCACAGTTGGTGATGGCTAAATCATAGAAACAACCCAAATACCCATCAGTCGAGGAATGGGTAAAAAAGGATGTGGTGTGTTATACAATGGAGTACTACTCAGCCATAAAGAAGAACAAACTTGAGATTTTTATAGGTAAATGGGTACAGCTTCAGACCATACTGATAAATGAAATAAATCAGATTCACACACATATAAACATTATCTTGTCTCTTTGGTGTGAGAAACTGAGAGTAACGAAGGTTTAAAATATACAAAAGATATTGTGAAATAGGAAGAAACTATTCAAAAGAAAAAAGGAACTAGAGTAGGTAAAAGGAGAAAAGATAATGGGGAACAGGGAAAAAATGCAGGTCAGCTATACTATTAGTATCTCTTAGTTCCTTAAAAAGGAAGGCTTGTGCTAGTATGGATTGGAGAAATTTGTATGCCTATATCTTACACCCTAAGCAACTACTTTAAGATAACAACACAGGATGTATTAACTATTGTTAGTTTCATTATTTTTTATTTAATTTTGTCTTACCTTTTTCCATAAAATACTAGATCTTTCAATTGCCTTAAAAATAAAGAAAATTCTTCCCTAGAATTCTAAAAAATAAAGATTTTTAAATGAAAGAGTTCACAGGTATCAAAAAATAAGAAATTCATACTAAAAATTTGAAATTATATAAAATATTTTAAAGACACAAATATATTAAGGAAGAACTTATGTATAAATGAAAAAAAAAAACCAATATGACACTGATCTTCTCAGTGATGTGAGCAAAACATCGGCCAGAGGAACACCTTAGATTTTCACACTCAGCCAAACCACTGAGCACTCTGTTCTTCATGTCACTTAGGGAGATCTTAATGCAGGATGACCAACAATACGTGCACATACTAGTTATTTCCCTGATTTGTATTACACATTGTACACATATCAGATTGCCCTATTGTACTTCAAATAGGTATAAAAAGTAAATGTACAATTAATTTTTTAATGAAAACCACACACAGAGTAATCAAAAATCAGGTTACTCATTCAAGATAGCTGCAAGAAAATTTTGGTATCACTAGCAAAGTATAGTAGCATACACCTAAAATCCAGCACCCCAGGAGGCTTAGGCATGAAAAGTACAGGTTGAATCAGCCTGGGATGCCTAGCAAGTTAGTAAGTTCCTGTCTCAAAATAAAAAATATAAAGGGCTGGGCATATAGTTTTGTGTAAGTTTCAATCTCCATTTCTGCAAATAAAAAGGAATGTTTTGGGATGACTACTTTACAACGTATCTACAGAGCAACCAGCTTACCGGGGAAGGAGTTATCTGGGAGGAATATAGTACAACTGAAAGATTATTCAAAGAGAGAGATTGAATAATAATTTATATGCAATGATTTGATGAAAAAATAAAGGTTGACATGTAAAAATGTGTAAGTTGTAAAATGAGGTGGAAAAGTGTGTTATTCTGGAAAAGAAACACACAAGACTCATTACTGAAGTCTTTAACTCTGAAGTTAGTTAAATCATCTATAAGAGAATTCAGAGGTTAATTCTAAGTGAAAGACTAGTGCTATAGCTCAATAGGAGAGCACTTGCCTAGCATGTGCAAAGCCATGGATTTGATCCCCTAAACTATACCACACACACTCACACACACACACACACACACACACACACACACGCACACACCACCACCACCATCATCATCGTCATTGTCGTCATCATCATCACATTTCTAAATTTAACTGTAAAAAAATAAATACATAAATAAATTTAACTGTGAAATATGGTAGAATCCACCAAAAGAACAAAAAATATGAAAAGAGTTCAAAGTAGGGCTGGCTCTGTAAACCCTGTCCTAACTACATGAAAAAAAAAAATAAAAGAGTTCAAAGTAGTTGGTTTGGCAGAATAGGACAAGGATAGGAGAGAGGAGGCTAGAGAGTATAGATCTTTTTCATGACAAGTCAAAACTACTTGAAATTTGAATGACCTACATGTGTTGTTCTAATAAGAATTTAATGTGATAAATTAAAAATAAGAATTGTTCAGGTATATGATTACCAAGGAACAGTTGGTTCTTTTGGTTATTTTTATGGATTGTCATGGGTGCTATTAATAGAGCATAACATTAGGCTAAACACCCAAACTCTCATCTACTACCGTCTTCTAGGTCTGGTGAACATTTATATCTGATATTGTTCCCTCTGATCACTTCCTTGGCAACAAATGAGCCCCAAGTCATGGATAAAAGAAGGGGAAATTCTACTGGGCCCCGTCAGAGTCTAACAAGAAACATTCTTGTTGCACTCAGGGTTCATAACTTTAATGGATTCCATTGATTTCTTCTGTGCCGTCAGCACAGGGGTCTTGCTCTACAATTTCCCCACAGGGAAACTGCTCTTGCCCTTTCAAGGGAAATCACTTTATTCTGAAGGGTACTAGTGCTTAGAAAGTCCTCTGGCTTCTGTCATCTTCCTCCAAATTCCTAGACATCTCTTTTTTTCTTCTTTCATCAAACCAATCAGTCCCAGGGGTCATCTTCTTTAACAAGCTTTCCTATTCTTGTCTACTTGAAGTGGACAGAGTATAACTCATCCATCCATCATTTCACTAGGAGCTTAGGGTTGTGTAAAACCAACACCAAAATAGATAGAATCAGACTCTGAAAGCTTGCAATAAGAGCAGTTTTGCTCCTATCCGGTGAGCTCAAAACTGGGCACATTAAATATTTGCTGTCTTAAAGCCTAAACACCCTGCAGACTGAGTGCTCACCATACCCCAGATCAATGGCAGGCCACCCTCTGCTGGTCAACAATTACAGTGGTGTTTTCTGTAACATGACCCACACTCTGCTGAGCCAGACCACAATCAAGTTCTTCAGCAACTATCTGATACAAATCCTCACAGAAGTCGTGTCTAAGGAAGAATTTGAATGATTTATTGCATTTGGTTCATCTATCTTCACTCATGGCCCTTTCACATAAAAACATAAAATACTATAGATCTTTACTGAGAGTTTCTCTTTTTTTTTTCATCTTTTCATTTAATTTGCTGTCATTTTTACACCTAGAGATAAAACCAGACTTTGTAGGGTCTGGTTGCAATCTGTATACAGTATGCATAGAATTTTGGAATCTTGCTTTTAGAAAAATACAGAATTACAAAAAAAAAACAAAATTGGGCACAGAAGTGAATATTTTGAAGATAATCGCAATATTATACAAACTCATGAAAGCTGCAAAATACTACGCTGCTATATTCAAAACACAGCACTTTATTAGCTCCTCCATCATGTCTCCCCCATTTTATCTCCTTAAGTATCTTCTCACATGATGATCTTGTAGTCATTTTAACAGAAAAATTAGAAACTTAATTCTTTTCTATGGCCATAGTTCATCAATCATTTTTTTGTTAATATTTTGGTTTCTGTTCCACCATTCATTAAAAAAGTCACATAAATTTTTATGACTGCTGTCAAATTCAGAGAGTTTTAGTCAAATTCCCTTCATATATAAAACCTAAAATATGGACTGCTTCTCCAGTATGTCTCACAGGAAGTGTACAGCACTGTGCCAGTACAGTATTCCAGGGCTATATTCCTAAAAACACCACTCTTGCATATCATAATTCCCAGTGAGTTGTGAGTGTAAAAAACATTCCTGCCATTCCTGTGCTGAAACAGTTCATAACTCACCTATTTAAAAAAGTGACTGTGGTGAGATGACCCAGGGCCTGGCGGGATCCTGAATAGACCCAGAGCGCAGGCCCGGCACTGAACCCTTCAGCAGAACTCCCTGCAAAGAGGCTAGAGGCAAGACCCACCCAGCTGATTCAGGAGCAGAACATCTTGCCAGAGAGACA
>NW_004524614.1:2091872-2106346 GCF_000260255.1 Octodon degus | reverse complement strand
TTTTTTTTCTTTAAAATAAAATAACTGATGTCAAAAAAAAAGTGACTGCATATCACATAAATATAGCCCTAGGCCTAATTATTTCCAATACAACTTTCACTTATCCTAACCCCCAGATTCCAAATCTCCCTAACAGGACCAGAAGGATGACATTTTTGCTCAACTGAGGTTCTAGCCTATTAAGCTAGGCAAAAACAGTTGGGCTTCACTGTGGTTTGACCATGTGCCCCAAAGTCCATAGGATGGAAACATAACCCCAACAAGAACATACCAAGAGTAGCAACTGCTAAGAGGTCACTAAGCCACGAGAGCTCCATCTCAGAATTAATGTTGCTATACTGAAGAGGGTTCCCTATTATTTAAAAAATGAGTTCAGAAACCATATTCATGCCCCCTCTACCTTCTCCCATCTGTCCTTCCTTTCCCCTACATTAGCCTCTCCTCTACCTTCCTGTTCCCTCCCCTCTCCTCTACTCTCCTCCTTTCTTCTCCCCTCTTCCCCTGCTCTCCCCTCTCCCTTGTTTGCCCTCCTTTTCTCTCTCACTTCAGTGATTGCCTCTGAAAACCTATGATGCAACTAAAAGGTCTTTCTTCTTGAATTTGCCAACCTCCAGAACCAGGAACCAAATAAATTTTCATCCATTATCAATTACCCAGCCTGCTGCATTCCATTACAGGGCTCACAAATAGGACTGAGCTATGGAAGTACAGGGTAGCATCCCTCCCAAGGCCTTAGAATGAGCAGACATCCCGAATCTTAAGCTACATGAGCTTCAAGTAATCTGCTTCTATGGGTAGACACACAATCTCATATAAACATTAAGTTACATGTGGGCTAATTTTTTTTTAATGTATTTAGTACAGGGTCTCACTACACAGATTGGGCTGGCTTGTAGTTATCCTCCTGTTTTTAGTCTCCCAAGTGCTGGGATTACAAGCGTGTGCCGACAGGCCCAGACTCAATCACCACCTCAGTTGAGCCCCTCTGGGGTGGGGCTGGCACAGCATGGGGATCAAACCCAGGTCCCTGTGTCTGCCTAAGCAGGAGCCTTAATCTGCTGAGCTATCTGGCCTGCCCTTCATGTGGGCTAATTTAATAACAATCTATACGCCCTGCAGATTCTTCTCCAAGTTGACATAATTTCACATATGTTTTTGCGCATGATCAGAGGGTTGCCAATATACCACAATCAGGAGGCTACATACTGGGGTAGGGGGTTCTTACTCAGTAATACTATAAAATCCTTGCAGGTCAATGGTATATTTTAATGGCTATATAATGTTATATAATTTATTCAGCATTCTCTTTTCACAAGCGTTTATTTCCCTGTCACAATAAATATTCACATGAAAATGTCCATGAATACTGCACAGCTTACTTTTGTGAAACAGATTACCTGAAGTGAGATTAATGAATCCAAAGAGTTGTTTTAAGTATTAAAATCTATACTTCCTTCTTCTAAGTTTCTACTTAATGTGTTTTTCCCTATTCTAAGAGTATTATGCATTTTAATAACAGATAACATCCCAAAAGGATTTCTAAACTTTGTATTTCTACTAGTAGTGTATAGTAGCATTCTTTAGATACACATCCTTATGAGCAAAAGGCATTAACTGTCTTCACAGCACTCAAGCTTATGTTAAATAACCTCTCACTGTTCTGTTAATATGTTTTTCCTCGATTATTAATAGTTGGACACATCTTCATACATTTGTGTGACAGACAGTTTTGACTTTTATTATGAACTTTTATACTTTGCCAATTTTTCCACTGGATTTTTTGGTCTTTTCTTGTCCATTTGTAAGAAGTCTTTGTATGACTGATTAATTTTATTTTGCAGTTCCCTTGAGCCCACTGGCATTCTCCAGATCCAGCCCAGGCCTGCCACGTGAGTCAGACTTTCTGCTGCACTCTGAGGACCCCTCCACAACTCCAGAACCAGCCCAAACCCAGGCCCAAAGAGTGTGTGGGAGAGATTTCCCACTCCCCTGTGCCAGCTGGTAGTCTCCAGGCCCACCCCAGGCCTGGCATACAGGCCTGGGATGAAATTCTGCAGCTGAAGTCCTGCAGAGAGAGTAGGGGACAGTACCAACCAGTTAATTCAGGAGCAGAACATCTTGCCAGAGGGGTACAACAGATTCACTCCCAAGGGCTGATGCAAGAAGCAGCTGAGCACAATAGCAAGATCCAAGCAAGGCACAAATGGATGAATTCAAACTTTGTATATCATCACCTGAATATCAGTAGGTGCTAAGGTTATAACTGCAACAACCATCTACATCAAACATCAGAGGACAGTGCTATACAAAATGACAAGAGAAGGAGTGAAATGCAATCTCAGATCCCAAGCCCACCATAACAAGTGCAGAGGACACTAGCAGAGAAGAAATTGGGAATCACACAACTGAAATATCTGAATCAATAGCATCTTAAGTAAAGAAACAACAGCAGAAAGGGATAGAGGAAATCAGATCAGAAATAAGCTCCGAAATGAAAAAAAGAAATTTCTGAATTAATAGCATTTGAAGTAAAAAATCAAATGCAGAAACATATGGAGGAAACCAGATCACAAATAATCTCTGTACTAAAAGAACTAATAATTGTTTGAAAGAAGACACTGATAAAAAAAAATAAAGGAGATTGGAAAAATGACAGATTCCTTGAACGAGCAAAATGGGAAAGAAATAGGTCCCATGAAGCAGAATCAAAGAGATATAGAGGAAATTAAAATCTCTATCACATGCTTGCAAAACCATTTCAGTGAAAGTAAAGATAAGAATTTCAGATCTTGAAAATGCCATTGCAGCTGGTGAAAAGGTAAGAAAAGATCTCTTAAAAACAAGTAGGATGCAGGAAAAAATAATTCATCACCTGCAAGACGATGCAAAGATGAACCATGTGAGACTAATAGGAATCAATGAGAAAGAAGGAGTGAATACAAATTATATAAAACGAATATGGGCAGAAGTAATAGCAGAAAGCTTCCTAAATATGAGGAAACAATCTGACATGCAAATAACTGAAGCATACAGAATTCCAAATAACTTCAACCCAATTAAAAAAAAAAAACACCAAGACATATAATAGTCAAAATACCAGAAATCCAGCAAAAGAACAATATACTGAAAGCCACTAGAGAAAAGAAACAGATCACAATTAAAGGAAAACCCATCCGAATTACAGCTGACTTCTCTTCACAAACCATAAAGGCAAGAAGAGCATGAAGCAGAGTACTTCAAGTCCTCTATGAAAACAAATTCCAGCCCAGATTACTATATCCTGAAAAACTCTCAAGTTTGATGGAGAAGTGAAATACTTGTAGGATAAAGAACAACTAAAGAATTTCATGATGACAAAGCCAACTCTACAGAAACTACTGAAAGATGTTCTAGAGAGGAACCAGAATGATTAGAACTCCACAAACAACAACAGAATCAACCCACTAAATAGGGCAAACATTTAGACACAGGAGAAAATGGAGTAAACAACAGCAGGTAAATAACATGTTAATCGTAAGTCAATACATCTCAATAAGTCAATCACCATCAATGTAAATGGACTCGATTCACCAATTAAAAGAAATGGACTGGCACAGTGGACTAGGAAACAAAATCCAACACTATGCTGTATTACAAGACACTTAAATCGTAAAGAAACTCATAGGATGAAAATCAAAGGATGGAACACAATACTACATGCCCCAGCACCTCAGAAAAAAGCTGGGGTAGCAATCCTGTTCTCAGACAGTCTCAACTTCAAACCAACAATGCTTAAGTGAAATAAAGAAGGCCACTATATACTGGTTAGGGGAAAAATTCAAGAGGAAGAGGTAACACTCATAAATATGTACGCACCAAACAAAGGAACACCCAACTATATAAGAAAAATCTTAATGAACATGAAAAATCTAATATCCAATACCACAATCTTAACAGGAGGCCTTAACACCCTCTTATCCCAAAAAGATAGGTCAACCAGACAAAAAATTAGCAAAGAAGTAGTAGAACTGAACCATAGCTTAGAAAAAATGGATTTAGTAGACATATACAGAGTGTTCCACCCAAACATAGCTGAATAAATATTTTTTTCAGCTGCAAATGGATCATTTTCTAAAATAAACCACATACTGGTCCATTGGTCATGCTTAAGTATATGCAAGAAAACAGAAATTATCCCATGCATATTATCTGACCACAGTACAATGAAACTGGAAATAAACAACAAAAGAAACCAGAAAAAAAAAAAAACTAAATACATGGAAATTAAACAACACCCTACTCAGCAATAAATGGATCACAGATAAAATTAAACAAGAAATTCAACAATATCTACAATTCAACGAAAATTCAAGGACAACTTATCAGAATTTAAGGGATGCGATGAAAGCAGTTCTCAAAGGGAAATTCATAGCTGTGAAGTCACACATTAGGAAACCAGAATGGGAACAAATAAACACCCTAATGCTGCACCTCCAACATCGAGAAAAGGAAGAGCAAACCAAACCCAAAGCCCAAAGATGGGATCAAATTATAAATATTAGAGCAAAAATTAATTCATTTGAGATGAAGAAAATAGTTCAAAGAATTAACAAATCAAAAAGCTGGTTCTTTGAAAGATTAAATAAAATCGAAAAGCCCCTAGGTAACCTCATCAAAAAGAGGAAAGAAAAAATTGAAATAAAAGCAATAAGGAATGAGAAGGGTGCAATTACCACAGACTCAGTGGAAATTCAGAAGATTATCAATAGCTACTTAGAGAATCTTTACGCTCACAGAATAGAAGACACAGATGAAATGGACAGATTCCTACAAAGGTACAAATTAATAAAACTGAATCAACAAGATATAACAATTCTCAATAACTGAATAACAGCCAATGAAATACGAAATATAATAATAAAAAAAAAGCCTACCGACAAAGAAAAGTCCAGGTCCGGATGGATTCACAGCTGAATTCTACAAGAAATTTACAGAAGATATAATCCCTATACTCCTCGAACTCTTCAATGAAATTGAAAAGGAAGCGATCCTCCTAAAATCATTCCTGGAGGCAAGTATTATGCTGATAACAAAACCAGGGAAAGACACAACTAGAAAAGAGAACTAGAGGCCAATCTCCCTCATGAACATAGACGCAAAAATGCTCAATAAAATCCTGGCAAATAGAATACAGCAAATCATCAGAAGATTATACACCATGATCAGGTAGGATTCATCCCAGGGATGCAAGGATGGATCAACAGTCACAAATCTATAAATGTAATACATTATATCAATAAAGCCAAATCTAAAAACTACATGATCATCTCAATTGATGCAGAAAAGGCTTTTGACAAAGTCCAACACTCACTCATGTTCAAAGCCCTACAGAACATTGGAATAGATGGCTTCTACTTCAATCTGATAAAAGCCATCTATGACAACCTAACGGCTAACATAATTCTAAGTGGGGAAAAACTGAAATCTTTTACTCTCAGATCTGGTACAAGACAAGGATGTCCTCTATCACTACTCCTTATTCAATATAGTTCTGGAATCATTAGCTAGAGCCATTAGACAAGAGAGAGAAATAAAAAGAATAAGAATAGTTAAAGAAGAAGTTAAATTATCATTATTTACAGATGACATGATACTTTACTTGGAATACCCAAAAAACTCCACTTGAAGATATACTCATAACTGAAATAATCCAGAGTCACATGTGTAAATATTGTATAGTCTCCCTAGTATAAGAACCCAAAAGAAGAAATAAAAAAAGAAAAGTATAACACAATTAAAAAGAAAGTGAGAACTTGAGGATTCGACAATGAAGATAGGGCAAGGAGAAACGCTAGAAAACATGAGAGGGCCAAAGCCATACATTTATATGTACAAGATGGGTAAGCCAATGATCCTGAGAATCTTCAGCAGGCTTTCAAAACTAGCAGTTAATTGGTAGGATTCTCACCCTGACTAACTATATATGCTAATATCTGTGAACTAAGCAACTGCACTGAAGATAGCAATGTGTAATAGTAGGGTCATGCTTGGAATGCCTGTCATTCTGATTCTCTAAATATGTACTGCTTATCACAACACACCAATTACTGCCATACTGTCTCTCAAGTAAATGTTTGTTTTTTAAAAAAAAAAGTAATAAATGAAAACAAGAGACAAGAAAAAACTGTCACAGGACTGTCTTGCTAAAATGCTGTATATGGTTCGATTTCTAAACTTCTGTGTAAAAATATTTAATTGTTCATTCCTATTTTTAAAATTTTTTTTCTTTTTTTCTTTTTTTTTCTTCACATTATGTAGGGATTTAAAGTTTAACATATCAATAGTTGATGGAAAATACCTATTTCATGTTATATCTAAGATGTTTGATATTCAGACAGACAGTGAGGTTAAGCTCAACTGCTTATGTTATAGGGTAATAATATCATTAAGCTTAAGTTTGCAGACCAAAAATTAGAGAAAAAGAAGCACTGTAAGGATAGCCAACATTTTGGCCCTAGCCTTTCAAGGTCAGTGAAGACTCAAGACATAGGAGAACATTTACTGTAATATCATGTAACTCAATTGTGTCCCAAATTTTCTGATCAAGGAGATTATGGGGCTACAGAGAAAAGTAATTGATGATGCAGAGTGTGCCTAAGGAGAGTCACATGGAGAGAAAACATTCTCTCAGGCTTCCACAGGAAGCAAACTGGTCAAGCAATGGCCATGACTCATCCACATGGCTGACACTGACAAAGGATCTACAAACTGTGGTAAAGGGTTTCAGGCTAAATCCTGAGGGGATTTGACTGACCTTGTCAGATATAAAAGTTACATTTCTTGTTATATAAGTCTCCCTTTATCTTGGTGTTAACCATCCAGCAGAAAAGTATAAAAACAAAATATAAAAAGTAAAGCCATATTAATATGCTGAGCTGGAAAAGGTTGAAGTCAATAACTTCTGACATTGCCAGTCTTACAGAAAACCCACTACTATTATGGGCTGCTGGACTATATTGGAATATTTTGCTGAATTCACACACCTGTAATATGTAAATGACAATGGAATACCTTTCTCTGACAAAACTAAAACAAAAAAAAGGATACAAATGAACAACCATTTTGTATCTGTATATTCAAAATAGTTACAATAGATATATAGTTATATTCTCTTAATTCAATGAACAGAAACAGTTGTTCTAATAGTGTTTGTGGACAGGATACCATGTCTGCATCTTGTACAATGAATAACCACTAAGACAACAATATGCAATGCATTAATCATTGAAACTAATTGGTTTTGGAACTGTCTCATTGCTATTTTTGCTCAATAAAATTATTTAAAAGAATTCTATTTTGCATGAAATAGTTTTCTAGACCATTCATTTGTATATTGAGTCTTACTATGGTACCTTTGACATGGTGCTAGATGATGTAAGTGTTCAAAAAAAACTATAGCCACTTGGTTTAATATTAAGAAATTCTTATCCATCCTTCAACTGTATGCATCATCTGCAAGTGTCTCTCTACAAATACTGTTGGGATCAATTCTCATGAAATCACAATTTATTTCCTCTTATAATAAAGCATAGAGTCCAGTTTTATCTCCATCTTGAGAGCCATATTTTTTAATAAATGGCATCAACACAATTACCCATTCCAGTTACTGAACTATCATTTATTAATATATTTCCATGTGTCCAGTTCTATGGATATTTTTGTCGATTCCTAACCAAAGCAATAGTGACTTATAGTAGCTTTATATATATTCTGTAAGTAAAGTAATACCTCTTCTTATATTATTCATTTACAAAGTTGTCTTGCATATACATATATATAATATATATACTAACTTGCTTGTTTATAAGTCTTTAAGGTATGATATTTTATGTCTGTCACTTACAAATGCATGTATACATTATATATTATTGCATCTATAATCTATATTATGATTTAGATCTAAAATAGCCCCCATATGTCTCCTGTTTTCAGATTAGGGATTTTCTGCAGGGGACTGGATCATGAGGACTTTAGCTTCATCAGTGGAGTAATCCATTCAATCGGGTTCAATCCCAGCCTATTGTGCTGGCCCTGCCCTCAGGACACTCTGAGATGGCAATTGAGACTGGACATGGTAGCGCACACCTATAATCTCAGCACTTGGGAGGCTGAAAACAAAAGGATCACTATGAGTCCAATCTATGTGATGAGACCCTGCAGACCCTGTACTAAATATATTTAAAAAAAAATTGATTCTGTTCTTGTAACAGAAACTCCTTGGAAGCACCCCATTCCACCAGATGGTACTTTCTTCTTATTACGGGAACCCTAGAGGAAGGCGACTCATTCAGGGCATTTGCACTGGCGCCCTGACTCTGATATCCTGCTGTCTCCCATCGATGCCACCAGCATTACCCTTGGGTTCTGTTACATCACTGTCTTGAAAAGCCTGTTCCTCCTGTAGGCTCACAACCATGCTCCACACAGGAGCTAAGGTTCCCTCTTCTAGGGAAGCAGCATTCCCAGGCCCTCAGCTCTCATCTCACTTGGCCATTTCTAGTTGAAAGTGTTTGGACAAGAAACACTACTGGGCAGTGTCTCCCCGAATGCCTTCACCTGAAGGAACACATGTCCAAGTGTGGGCTGCAGCTTTCATGGATACGAGATGGAAGGGAGTGGGGAGGTCCCCGGTCCATGTCCACAAAGGAGTACAGTGAGTGCAAGGCTCATGAATGAACTGAAACTGTCCTATGTACTTTGTAGATCAGAATATCAGTGGCTGTTGTTTAGGACAAAAAAAAAAAAAAGAATTATATGTGTCTTATAACATCCATGTGAAAAATGACCTAAAAATCCAGCTCCTCAAAATGATCCTCATTGAACTAGAAAATTACCACATTCAGCAATAAGATCAGGAACAACTATGGACATCATCATTATCTATTATCTAGCCCAGACACAGAATCAGAGTCTCAGCAAAGCTAAAAGTAATTGTCCTTTGTATTAAGGAGTAATCACCTATTTTTCAGGTCTAGTTTATAGAGAGTCATAAAAATTAAAAGGCCTATTCAGGGAGAAATAAGCACTGTTATCAGACCTCAGATCCCGCCTGCAGGAATCACTTAACCATGCTGAACCTCTGTTCCACACTCGGGAGCACAGGCTCTTGTTTCTTTCTGTACCACAGTGTTGTGGAGTTAGATGTAATTTATCATTCTAGGACAAGAAAGAATGCCTGGATAGAATATCAAAGAGGACAAGAATCTGTCAGATGCAAGCAGTATTTTAATATTCTATATTTATGCTATATATTATGTATATTTCATTAAGGCTAAATGAAAATTAAAGAGGACAATGAAGGTCAGGAAGGGATTAACATCCATATCCAATGATGAGAAAATAGTCACTATCATCACCCAAAGAAATCCTGGATATCAAAATGTTTTAGCACCTCAAAAATTTGCACCAGAGACGATGATAGATAACTTTCTTACCCTTGCAATCTAATCATTCAGAAACCAAGATATATGCAACATTCTTGATAAAATGACTACCATTAGGTATTACCCTACAGGATAGGAAAATGGATCAGAACTACAGTTTCCTCAATAAAACCAACCAATAACTGTCAATCCCCGTGAAAGTACAATTCAGAGAATCCAGACAAAAGTTAACAGCTCCTGATGGCCTCAAGTGGCATTGACCTTACCAAAGATTTAAGGAGTAATGAAAGAAATGGTTGGATTTTCAGGCACGCAGTTACTAACAAGGGAGCTGTACGTTACCACATGTGGTCTTCCCAAGCTGCTATAAAATGATTTATTCTGTGTATCACAAAAAAATACTCAAGAATATTTAATTATTTTCCTAACATCTTGCTACTTTCAACAGGAAGTTGTTTCTTTCTACAGATAAAATAAGACTTTGCCTTGGCCCGTGTGGAAGTGGATGTTCAGTTCTTATGGATCTGGATTCTCCAAAAGTCCAAGGACAACACCAATGCCAAAAGGCAAAGTATCACTTCAGGACACATCTGAAAAGTAGAAAGCATCTATCTGAGTACTGTCACAGCTTCATTCCTAATCGCCATGCTGACTTCTCCAATATCTACTGAGATTATTGCCTATTTCGTTCAGGTCCCAAGAGGACACTCTGCCTGGATACATCACCAGCACCTAGTTCCATAAGACTGTGACTCAGTTCTGAAGCTCCACAAACTTGTCACACAGTTCTAGAGGAGTCTTTGAGCTACACAGAAGTGTTGAAGGCTGAGCCAGATGGTATTCCACATCTCTTCTAGACCTACTATAAGAAAGGCACTTTCACCAAGACTGTATGTGGGTTCCTCATGTACTGGACTTCTTATCCCCTTGTAAAAACCCTATGACAATATTCTCACCTAGACACCTCTATATCCCTAAATCTTAGCCAGGTTTTTCCTGGGTTGTCTCTTCTCAAACTAACAAACCCACAGAAACATGGCAAATCAGGTTTTTCAGCAATGTCTCTTAAATAGATGAAATATACTATGTACACACACTGTCAGATATCAAGCATAAACATGACGGAGATTTCACAATGTGTATACTAGAGATGTGAAGACAGGAAATTACACCTGCAAAGAACAGCACAATCACTACAGCAAGCACACAGTACACCAACCCAGAGAAAGTGCCTTCTACATACTGAGGACAAACTGAAGGAAACGGTCAGTGTTCCAGGTAGAAGACAGAGCACACCACACTTGCGATCTGACCTGCCCTTTTCTGAACCTTCTCATTGATGTTACTGTTTGCATCTTCTATTATCAATTTAAAAGGTTTCTAGGGCAGAGTATAAATAAAAGAGGGGGAGGAAGGTACAAGATGTGTTCAGGAACAGGAAGTGGGGTGTCAGAGTCAGGGCTGGCAGTGGAGAGGACCCAGTGGTCAGAACAAACCTGGAAACAGAATACTGTGCCTTCCATAACAGGATGGGATCCTTTGCTCCTAAAAAGCAGTTGAGATACCCATGCTTCACCTCACCTCTTGTTGAAGCCACACTCTAAATAACTATTACCAGCTCTAGTATCATTAGGAATCAGAAATATTAACATACACTCATTGAAAGCATTCTAGGCTTTAGGTATTAGTTACTTTATTTTTCAAAAAAATTATGGTCATATTAAAAGTAGGCACAAAACCTGAAATTTTCTCTCTCCCACATTTTTTATCCTTTTCAGTCTCAGAGCCATCATATCCTGTTGAAGTTCTTGTCACAAATATACATCTCCTGATTAATTTTTCTCCATCTCATGCCACATAATTGCATCTGACTACTTTTGGACACTATGCTCCATGTCATAGTCTAAAATGGCCCTGGACCAGATGACACTTGGTTCTTGAGCACTCATCGTGAGCTACACACTTGACATAGTATCTGCATCTCTGTTCTTGAGCAGGAGTCAAAAAGCAAATCTGGGCAGTGCATCCAGACTTACATTACTACAAAGCACATGCTGCTTCTCTGAGCTCAAACAACTCTTATCTTTCTCTACTGAGCCTTATACTACTCTCCCTTACACATCTCTCAAGTACATGAATGTTTGCCTTAACTGTATTACTGCTAACTGAAAGCTTCACACCACATTTTATGGTCTAGTAATGCAGATTTATTGATTTGTGGATCCTGTATGTACTGACATCATCAGGGCCTTGCTGATCTCCAGTGTTAGACTTTTCCCGGAAATACAAGGCATTTCTCTAGGGAGTGCATCTTTCACACACAAATTGACCAATCCACAGCCTACCTGCCTGTGCCAGCTCCCACACTTTAGACCTGCCCTGATCACCCCAAAGCCAGAGACCAGGTAACTCAGACAATCCCTAGGCCCACTGAAATCATTCATACTCATGAATAATTCATAGTAACTAATGTCATAAGGAACTGATAATGCATTAGTAATGACTCATTAGTAATCCTAAATCTGTTTTCCCTGCCTTGTCTTGCCTTGCCAGTGGTAACCATGAAGAAAGGTGATCCCCCAGCATTTCGTGGCTCTCCTGCCTCTCCTTCTGGATGTGGCCTTATGAAGTGTCTCCTCCATGTTGTTTCCAGGACCTATGAGTAAAAAAGTCTTCCTACAATCCAAAAACAAAAATTTATATGCAAAGCGTATCATCAGTACCAAAAAAGGCAAAGCCCATGTTGGAGACTGTTCTATCACTGGAAAATTTCTGATAGCTGAAGTGTATATGCTTGTGTAGAAAAGAGGTTTTATTAGATCCATGTTCACTAAAGAAATAAACTTTTATTACAAACTTCACAGTTTACTAATTTCCTCTATTATGAAAACTTTTAGAGGTAAAATTTCAAACTCTATTAGCAATAGGCCATTATCGAAATCCAGGAAGGCACATGAGTATTATTGTTACACATGCTACCTTAATACTGACACTTTTCTCACAAATACATAACTCAGTATAGGCATCTGCTTGTCTCTCCCACACTGTAAGTCTCGCCTTTGTCTCACCCTGGTGTCTATCCCACATCCTTCACCCTTTATTCAGTGTGTGTCCACATATGTAGGTATATAATATATGGACCAAGTAAAATAGCAACAATTATGATGAATGAGTGCTAAAGAATGGAAATTCAATTTTCACACCATTTGCTTCAAGAGAGAAGGCAAACTAGAAAAAAGGCAATGGCCCAAGTTATAGGTATTTACTTCGATTGACTTAATGAACCCACAATTTCTCCTACTTAAAAGGAAATAAATTGACATTGCAGAATCAAACATGCATGAAAATTCATATGTAAAAATGCTTATTTTGCTTTTAAGTTTGAAAAAGTTTTGTCTAAACCAAATTGGTTATTATAAATTCAGTTTTAATCAGCTATCAAACTATTTCCTTAAATAATCAAGATGTTGATCAGATAATGATTAGTCCTAAAATTGTTCTTTTGAATAGTTCAGTCTAAAAACTAGTACCTTTATCTTGTTATTCTGGGATTAATGTAGTTTAAAATGTGGGTCAGAGTGAAATGTGATAACACAATATTTCACAGCAGTCCAAGTTTCTCCTATGACTATTCACATAAAGTATTTCTATATTTTTAGACACTAATTCACAGATTTCAAAGAATTTTCTAAAGCACAGGATTGGTCTGGGTTGATTTTCCCTGTGTTACAGCACCCCATGCTTAAGTACATGTACCTGTAGAAAGGGACCAGTTCTCCAAGGGACCTGCATGTTGCTGAGGATGAGACAGAAGACCAGATGCCACATCTTGGTCTCATTAATACTATATTCCCAGAGATGGGTATTCCATTGCCATTCAAATATTGTAGGTACATGAAATCAGCAAAATAATCCAATATAGTCTAATAGTCCATAAATAGTAGTGGGTTATCTGCAGAACTGGCAATGTCAGAAGTTGCTGACTTAAGCCTTTTACAGCTCAGCATATTAATATGGCTTTACTTTTTATACCTCATGTTTATATTTTTCTGCTAGATGGTTAAGACCAAGATAAAGCAAGACTTACATACAAAAAAGGGGGAAGGACCATTTTGTAGTGAAATTTATTAGGATAGATATACAGCTACTTTCTCTTAGTTTAATGAGAAGAAAGATTTGTACTAACAGTGTTTAGACAAGATATCATGTCTGCATCTTATACTATAAATAACTACTAAAAAGACAATATGCAATGTATTAATTATTGTAACTGTTCTACTAATCTGTTTTGAAACTGTCTCATTGTTCTTTCTTTCTTAATAAAATTAATTTTTAAAAAACACTGTATTCCCAACACTGGACTGGGCCAACCAAACCTAAACTTCCCTCTAGCAAGGCTTTAGACAACAAGGATTAAAGCAAAAGATCAACTCACTCAAAGAGATTCTAATAGTCAACCCTCTGTATACCTAGGTTCTGTAATATTGGATACAAATGACTAAGGATCAAAAATATTAGAGAAAAAAATGTATGTGTACTAAACACATACAGACTTATTTTCTTGTCACTATTCCATAGGCCATACAGGACAACAACTATTTACATGGCACTGCCATCGTATTAGGTATTATATGTGATCTAAAGGTAAGTAAAAGTATACTGGAGGATGTGCACAGACGCTATGCAAATATAGCACTATTCTGTCTAAGGGACTTGAGTACCTGTACATTTTGGTACTCCTGGAGAGTCTGAAATCAAGCCCTCTGTACTCAGTATACTGATATTTACAATTTTATCCAAATAGTCTAAGAAGAATATTAAATATCCTATTACAAAAGCACCAAAATACATTAAACAGTGACTTGCATTCATGTAAAGCTCAACTCTCTCTGTTCCTGTCCACATGAACAAGCTATTTCTCCAAGAATACAGGGACTTAAATTCCATCTTTCATTGATTTTAGGGTCAGAAATGTGCTTCTCAAAAGTACTAGTCTGTGTAAAAAGTTGTTTGATATCACTTTATCTGACAATTGCCAAGCCACTTCCTTTC
>NW_004524614.1:2087967-2090732 GCF_000260255.1 Octodon degus | reverse complement strand
AAGAATGGAATGTTTGTTTTTTTGCAGAACCAGGGATTGAACTCAGGCCCTTGTGCTTGCCAGGGAAGTGCTTATTCCACTGAGCCATCTCCCCGGCCCCAAATAGAGAGAGTCAGGAAGGGGGTGTGAACCAGCGACCTCGTGCTCCAGAGCCCAGCGCGGAGACCACCGCGCTAGGTCACCGCCTAAAAGAATGGAATGTTAAACAGAGGTATGAAAAGAAAGGATTGCAATCTAAGGGACATTGGATAGCAGAAAGGCCACCAGAGAATGAGAAGAGTGGACAGGAGCACACAGGTTAAACCCACAGATCTCAGTGGACTTGCAGGCACCAGCATGAGAGACACCACTACAGAGCTAGCTTCCAGAGACAAGGATTTGGACGGAAGATATCCAGAAAAATAAACAGGGAGATGGCAGCAACTGTGCTGAAGAACAATTATAAATGCTGCAAGCTTCAAATCCATCTTTATGTTTATGTTTTCAGTTTTTCCATCACAGATAAAGATCCTGTGAATATCAGCACAAAATAGCTCTTCTAAAATATGGATGGATGCAGACACAAAATAATCTAGTTCTGTCAAAAACAAACAACAAAAACCTAGGCTGTATTCCCTGTAGTCTCCTCCCTTATCATTTCATCCTCCTTGCCTTCATCCCTGCCAAACACACTTTGCGGCATGGTTTTCCTCATGAGAAACCTAGTAAAATATTTATGAACTTGGCAAAGTGGCAGCAAAAGTTCTCTAAGCAGCAAAAAGGTCAAAGCTATCCTCACCCTCCACTCCTCCCACTTGGAGATTACATCTGTGGTGCACCAGAGTCAGTGTGCAGCAGACCCACACTGACCTTTTGATTGTATTTTTATTTTAATCACCAGAGTATAAAAAAGAAACCTAAAACACATTATTCAACTCAGAAATCTAAGTAGGCTCCCAGACATGCATAAGCTCACATGTATTCTGACAGCCACAGAGTCCCTGGGCCTCGGACCATGGACAGCTCCCTCCCAGAAGACACTGGCTGTTCCACCTCTTAGGTCTCTCCAAAGGGCCCCCAACCTCCACTGCTCTTCTTCTCGGTGTTCTTCCCCTTCCCTGCTCACAGGTAAAGTGAAGTATTTGTATTTATTTATTTATTTACTTACTTACTTATTTTTGGTATGTTTTAGGGAAGAGTCTACAGGGTGTTCAGGGTGTCATTACTAGATCAGACTTGTAGTGATCCTCCTGTTTACAGCCTCCCAAGAGCTGGAATTACAGGCATGCGCCACCATGCCCAGTCTCAATTGCTGCCTCAGGGTGCCCTGGGGGCAGGGCTGGCACAGCAGGCCCAGGGATTGAACCTTTGGCTCCTGCACCTGCTTTAATCCACTGAGCTATTTGGCCGGCCCCCAGAGTGAAGTGTTTGGCCAGGCTTGACCACCTTGATACATGCTCTTTCCATTCTGTCTTTTAAGAAGTCTCTCTTCTTGCTGCCCAAGTCTTATAAACTACACCTGAGCTCAGGAGTTTTCTCCAGGATCCAGTAGCTTGTGCACAGCATTTTTCTCCTGTCCATCTCCCTTCTCTGCTGCTTTGCACTCAGCCTGAAAACATCGTCAGGAGACTTTTTAACAGGACATTATTAAAATAAAATTCCTCCATAGCATTCATAAGACCATGGGTTTAATCCCCAGCACCACACACACAACAAAAAAGATCAAGAACGCCTTCTGAGAATGCACCATTAGACACTTCTGTCAATGCATCTACACTGTTATGTATACTGACACAGCCTAGAAGTCACAGTATTGCACACATGTAGGCTAGGTGGTACATGCGTCCACAATATATCCTATTGCTCCTAGGAAGGGCTACACAACATTTAAGTTAGACCAAGAGAAAATGATCCAATCAAGACATGCAGTAGGAAAATAAAATGACATACAGTAAACATGAGATTTATGGAGCTGTTGCTGGCATAACACTTTTGTATAAGTAAAATAGTACACTCTAAAATAACAATAAAAAGTATAGTACAGCAAAAACACAAGGAAGCATAGTTGCTTTCTGTCAAGTAGCAAAAAAAAAAAAAAGTATATTGTTTAACATGGAACTATTAACTGGGTCCCCTCACAGGCATTAACCTGTGTGTTTTCTGGCATCACTTGGATTCTCTGTGTTACAAACCTTGGACAGCTCCCTTGCCTCAGAGGTTACATAAATGTAAGCATCCTGTATTTGCATAACTGACAGCAAGGGAGGTTTGCTTACACAGACAGCATCACCACAAACATGTGAAGAATGTTTTGCCCTGTGATGTCACGATGGCTGTTGTATCTCTGAGTAACAGAAATTTTCAGCTCCACTACAATTTCATGTGAACACTGCAAGCCATCTCTGACTAAAACATCGTTATGTTGCATCTATTTGTATCTAACTCATCTGAATGCATACACTTGAGTGTCCAACAATCCAGGTTGATGTCACCAGAATGAGTCAATGTGTCATGACCTCCAGTACCCTCTTTTCTTGGTAATCTCACAGTTTCACCAACAAAGGAAAAGAGTCTAGAAAAAGGCAAAGAAATATAAAGCAAAAGAACACACTATCAAAGATTATAGGAACAAATAGGCTAACATGCCCCTATGGAACAAACAAGGATCTCTGTTTAGATTTTGTTATTTAATTCTAAAATGTTAAGAACAAATTCATGAGCTAAGCCACACAACACAAAAAAGGAATCAAAGGCTAAAATGCTAACATCGAAATCAAACTTAAGGC
>NW_004524614.1:2086710-2087773 GCF_000260255.1 Octodon degus | reverse complement strand
AAAAAAACTGAATAACTAGATAGGCTAAAATGTAGATTAAAAAAATAATTTTAAAAGTCTGAATGAATAAACTTCAGTGCCTATAGAAAATACACCTTCATTCCAAGTGCAAAAAGCCTAAAATAAGTTCCTCACTCCTGGTTTCAGAAAGTAAAACAATAGGGAATAGATGCCTTGTCTGCAGACCACCTCCTCGCTTTGCTAAGGGGCAAGGGAAGCCCCCAAGGGTCTTTCTACACCAGACCAGCTGCAATAGAGGTCCCTTCAATTCAGCAAGTGATTGCAAATACTTTCACTACTGTGAGGTCATGACTTAGGATCCACCCACATACAGGATTTCAGAACTGGGAGAGACCTTCAAAATCTAATTTACACCTTTATCTTACATAAGGGGAAATTCATGTCATAAAAGAGAAAACATTACAACTACAGAAAGACATAACACTCAACGATTAGGCAAGAAGATAGGTGAGTTCAGAACTGAGCTCCACGGGCCAGCATATAGCTCAGTGGTCAAGTGCCTGCCTGGCAAGTATCAGGTCCCAAGTTTGATCCCTAGTTCTGAAAAAAAAAAAAAAAACAAACACTGAGCTCCACAGGCATTGGCTATAACCAGAATTATGCTGGGTAACTAGAAATTTTGTTAACAGTTTCCCTCTATGAGTCAAAATTTCTTTCAGGAATAATTATGCAATGAAGATATGGAAAAGTCAGTAGAAAGATAGTATTGACAGTGACCATTGAAGAACAGTAGCCATGGCTCTCCTCTATCCCATGGCCATGGGCCTCAACAAGGCCCACAAGGTGACTAAAAATGAGAACAAATCGAGGCACAGCCACCATCATGGATGCCTCACCAAACACATCAAGTTCATGCAGGACATGATCCAAGAGGTGTACAGCTCTCCCCCTCCCCACCATGAGCAGCGCGCCACGGAGCTGCGCAAGGTCTTCAAGGACAAACGTGCCCTCAAATTCATCAAGAAAAGGGTGGGGACACACATCCGCACCAAAAGGAAGCATGAGGAACTGACCAATGTGCTGGCTGCCATGAGGAAGGCAG
>NW_004524614.1:2085163-2086585 GCF_000260255.1 Octodon degus | reverse complement strand
AGAAAGAAAGAAAGAAAGAAAGAAAGAAAGAAAGAAAGAAAGAAAGAAAGAAAGAAAGAAAGAAAGAAAGAAGATAGCATTATATTTATTAGGGCTGGAGTACAGCTTAATGACAGATTGCTTCCCTAGTATATAAGAAGGCTTTTCTTCAATCCTTAGAACAACAAAAAGCACTTTTTAAGTTGTATCTGATCATGCCAATAAGTAAAACAATGAAAAAATACTATTGCATAAATAAAGAAAAAACTCAACTATTCACTCAGTAGTTTTCGTATCCATGTAACAGCTTCAACTGTGATCTTTGGCTTGAGGCTGATAGAATACATCAATAACTGTCAGATAACAAAACCAACATGTCTGCAAAAAGTATAATTGAACAACTATTAAATCACACCACAGCACTGAATTTGATTTTATTTTTTAGTTTTTGGTTCAGTCTTCATGTTTAGAACCATAAATAATTATCAGTAAATTTCAATCTTCAGAACTATTAAGTCTAGTAAACTTTTATGTACACAGAAGTCTGAAATCACCAAACAGAACAGGTACCCCTTGGGTCATACTGCTCCGAGTTTTAAATTTTCCACACAGAAATTGCCAAGTGATTGCATAAACCAACAGACTTTGAGTTGGCAGCATAGATGAGTGGTAGCACTCTGGCCTGATTCTATCACTCAGCATGTGAGGCCCTGGGTCATGTCCCAGAACTGGAAAAAAAATAATAATAATGATGACAATTACAGAGTTAAAGTAAATAGTGTTCCATTATTTTCATGTTCATAAAGCTGCAGTCACTATTTTGTACCTTCTGTTTAAACTCTGAAATCTAGGCATCGAAGGCCTTGTAGAGACAGGGCTCTTGGTCCAAAGTGAGACCCAAACCAGCCCCATCTCTTGGGACCCTGCTTACAAAAGGCACACACAGCTTGGCCCTGTGATTTGTGTCACAGAGTACCAAGGATGTCCTAACTGGCTTACATGGAGGATGCAGTACTCACCTGAAAGAAACTAAATGTGCTACATAAATTTAAGACCTTTCCAGCAGTATTTTATTTCTGGCATTACTGGTTCATGGGAATGATACAAAGCAGATGACTTCAGAGAGCATTATGATTTGCATCCTCATCCCTTTTGCAGCTGGATTGGGTGGGTGGCTCTCCTACACATCACATTGCCCTTTATATGCCACCAGCCTAGGGAATTGGGGAGATCTGTGAACTTTTACTAGTGTGTTTTTTCATCTGTGCAATAGGGACACACACTAGGAGTGGTGCTGCCTGGCTTCTGCAGCTCCTTGAAGACTAAGGATTCGATGTGTGAATGCTACGTCTGATCTGTGTAGTTTGTTTCCTGAATTAAAGTGTAAAGAACAGCAGGACACATAGCTGGAAGGCTCTTCTGAATCTGTCTTTCTGTCTCTGT
>NW_004524614.1:2069557-2084668 GCF_000260255.1 Octodon degus | reverse complement strand
AAGTCTGAAGAATAAGCATTAAAAGCATTTACCTCAGCAGCCCTCACTTAGAAGTAGTTTATACAAGAACATAATATCAAAGCTATGTAGTATACATCCATTTCTGAGGCTTAGGTAATTGCACATTACTGTGGGGATTCTACTTTGTTCAATATGAGCCTGATAAAATTTGAAGCAGAATATTTACATACAGAATATTTTCATACAGAAGCAGAAATTGTTACCAAGGTAGAGCCTAAAGAAGCTCTCTAGCTTCACCTGCTATTAGTCAATTTAAAAATTACCAGTTCTGAAGGCCGCACAGCTGGGCAGTACCTCACCAGTTTCCCTTGGCTTTGCAGTAGATAACACGTTGGACATGTGGGTGATGGCAGCAGCTGCCTAGGTTACTTCCCCGGGTTCTAAAAGTCACTTTTATGTAGATGGTCTTTTCACTTGGACCTGCATATATACACTGACTAAAACAGGATTAAAAACTTGGCATCCCTGTCCTCATATTGTGTCTGGTCCTTTTGCTATAATAATCCTTGGGTCAGATTCTACTTAGCTCTACACAGACCTGTTGGTCATTTAAAAGTGTGTGGCCAAGATTATAACACAGGGTGAAGTTGGCGTGTCACCCTCGGACCAGTACAGGTTTTCCATTTCTCCTCTCTTCTGACCCACACTTGTGCTTCTTCTTTTTTTTTTTCTTGTTTTTCATTTTTATTTTTTTATTCATTTTAAAGAGAAAAAAATAAAACAGCAATGAAATAGTTTCAAAATAGGTTAGTAGGACAGTTACAGTCATTAATACATTGCATATTGATGTCACAGTAAGTAGTTATTCAGAGGACAAGATGCAGACATGATATCTTGTCTAAACAATATTAGTATAAGTCTTTCTTCTCAATGAACTAAGAGAAAGTAGCTGTATATCCATCCTAACTATCTTGTATATACATACATATTTTATTTTTCACAACAAAACGGTCCTTCATTTATATCCCCCTTTTATGTTTTGTTTTGTCAGAGATGGGTGTTCCAAGGCTGTTATAAAAGCTGTATTTGGAGAAGTGTTTAAAGGACCTTTTCATACTTGATGCCAGTCCAAAGATTGTAGGTACTTGAATTCAACAAAATAACTCAATATAGTCCAATAGTCCATAATAGTAGTGAGTTATCAGCACAACTGGCAATTGTCTGAAGTTGCTGATGTGAGCCTTTTACAGCTCAGCATATTAATATAGCTTTACTTTTTATACCTCATGGTTACACTTTTCTGCTGGATGGTTAAGACCAAGTTAAAACAAGACATATATAACTAAAAAATAACCTTTGCTATCTGACAACGTCAGTCAATCCCTTCAGGATTTACCCTGGAACCATGTACAGTACCTTGTGGATCTTTTGTCAGTGTCAGCCATGTGGCTGTGTCAGGGCCATTGCTTGGCCAATTTGTTCTCTGTGAAAGCATGAGAGAATTTTTTCTCTCTAGGTGACTCTCCTTAGGCACACTATACATTGTCGATCACTTTCTTCTGTGGCCCCATAATCTTGATCAGAAAATTTGGGACACCACTTAGTTACAGGATGTCATAACAGAGGTTACTTGTGCTTCTTTAGCAGCCACAAAAGCTGAATCACCTAAAATCCTTCAGCCCTAGCCTGAGGCCTGGCCCACAAGTGGGGATGGTTTGTGCAGGACAGCAGTGCCGGCCACATGAAAATTCAAAGGCTTTTGGGATAGGTTGACCATGACCACCTGGTGGCCCATCTCTATCACAAGAAGAAACATTTCTTGGAACTGATTTCCTTGCCAATCCATAGAGCAGCTTGGTCCCTCTTTCAACCAATGCTGACTCCCATCAGATGAAGCCCAAATTAAGATGAAGAGACCGCCTCCATCCCCTCAAAAAAGCTTTGCTTATGTAAGGGTGGTAGAGTTGTAATATTTGGCCTAGTCTCCTTTCTACCACCTCCAGGTCATCCTCTATCATTGAGCCAATTCCTATTTTTTATTCAAATCTGACATTTCCCCTACAGAATGGAATCCTTCAGCAAAGAGTCTGCACTGTGCCCCATGCTGGAAAAGATGCAAAAAGAAACAGACTATGTCATCAAGGATGGCACAGCAAGCAGCACATCCAGAGACACATGAAAACAGCTGTGACATACCTACTAGATTCCTCAGCAGAAAAGACTAAGAAGCACTGTGGTGCAGAGGGACATGCGCCCTGAGGCTCATGAGGCAGACCTCCTCAAAAGAAAAGATTTCAGAGGGAAGAGAAGCATTCTAGGAAGAGTCCTGTGATCAGAGGCTGCAGCCAGAGTAACGGAAGAGAAAGAGCTTGAAAGGATGGACCAGCAAGCTTGGGATGGTACAGAGGAGCCTTATAGCTGCTCTGGAATTACAGCCATCAGCACAGAGAAGGAGGCAGGGAAGGGCGGCAGAAGCAGGGCTCTATAGTAATTCAAGTCATTAGAGACGGAGCAGGAAAGAAATCCACTCAACCAGAAGCACAGTCGATTCAAAATCCCATCTGTGGGCCTGTGAGATAGCTCAGTGGACTAAGCATCTGCTTTGGCAAGCACAGGGACCACAGTTCAATCCCCAATCCCACATGCTGTGCCAGCCCCACCCCTGGGGTGTGCTGAGCTGGCAAACCAATCCAGGTATAGTGGTGCATGCCTGTAATCCCAGCACTAGAGAGGTTGAAAACAGGAGGATCACCGTGAGTCCGAGCTGCATAGTGAAACCCTGTATCAAATACATAAATGGAAAACAAAAAAAAAAAAAAAAACCCATCTGCAAAGCTACCACATTTTTCCTGAGCACTTTAAGGCCTCACTCTGGTGCTGGTGAGTCCTGGGAAGAAATGAGAACAGTTAAGCCCACCACACATCATAGGGAGGACAGGTTATCAGAATTTCCCTTCCAGATATATATTTTTAAGTGATGTGTATTATGATACACAGCAGATACAATATAAAACACAGAAAACGGGATAGTAGCACTGTTAAAAGTGAGCATGTGATCTTTATAATGGTAGAGTACCTCTATTTCATAAACTTCCTCTTTTGTTGTTTGGTAGTGGTAGTGCTGGTGGTGGTGCTGGTCCAGACCTTACATATTCCAGGCAAACACTCCACAAGGAGCTACATCCCAGCCTTGCTCTTTGTACTATAGCTGCTGTTTTCCTCTGGCTATTCAAAAAAAGAAAAAATGAGGTTTATCTTGCAAGATTTTCCATTACATACTTAGTAACTGAAGGTTCTCTATGATAACCTCAGGCAAATGCTAGAAATAATCTTCCAAATCATGTTACTGCACTAAGAAAATGTTTCTAGTTCATTGGTTGAATAGACTCATCCTACTCAACCAGCACACTAGCTTTTAATCTCTGCCAATGCAAAGCAAAACTTGTTTGTTTTTAAAGCTCAAAAGGTAGGTAACAAGACTGTTAGGAGAGTTACAGTATTCTCAAACACAATCAAAACCACAAACAAGGAAAATATCAAAATCTATACATCATTCAGCCGGTATTGCTGCAAGTGCCTTATTCATGGTAACTCATTTAACCGTCACCATAATTCTATGAATATGCCCCATGAGATAGGGCTGACAACACAGAAGAGTCACTTACAACAAAATCACAGAGAGGGTGAGTTTCAGAGAGCAAGCACAGCCCTGCTCCAGACTGAAAAGCACCTAGACTTCTGTTATGTGAAGTCATGTTACAAATAAGACCCCTCAAATGGCATCCTAACCAGGCTAGCTCCATGAGTGCACAACAGGAAAGGAGAGGCACATCCCAGCCTTGGAGCACACACATGGCAATACCAGGAGGCAGACAGCGGAAGCACAGACAGTATTCTACAAAGAACCTACAAAATCTCATCTTGTAATTTTACAGAAAGCATAACCCTCAGAGAAAAGATTTTAGAGACAAAACTATTCACCTTCTGGTCAGTGACCACCTGGCCTGCAACTGGGAAGGGAACCAAGACATCTAGCAAGAAGAGAGGGAAGAAAAAGGAAAGGGAAGTAAAAAAGAATTAAGATGGACTGTGTACCAACTCCCCACAAAAATGTGATCATATGTACCACAAACAGACTGATGAAAATTTCAAACAAGAAACAGAAAAGAAAGCCTTCATAAGCAGGAAATGTACCTTAAAAACCGCTACACAGATCTATCACTTCAGCAGAACCCAACCACAGCTTTAGTCATGGTAAATATTATCATTCCACACATATATGAGGATCTTTGTTTTTGTTGGCCTTGTTTTAAAATACTCAATATATTTCAAAATAAACAGCACACAAGTTTCACTACAAGGCAGGATGTGCCTACTGTATTGTTTTTCCTAAAGGTAGTATCTCAAAATATCAAAACACATAATGTCCCAGAGTAGAATAGTAAAATAATAATAATAATAATTTCAACATATGTGAGAAAACATCTTTGGATATGAACGATATTAAATTAGTATTTTCAAGTTACTTATATTAAAAAAATGTGATTTAAAATCAAACTCAGTTAGCTTTCTTATAAAGCAATCTACAATCCAAACTCCTTCAATATCCCAGGACTATGTCCATAAAACACTTATTTAGACCTATAGCAAACACCAGCACTATATTGAAAATAGTTTCTTATGTCTCGTATGTCTATGACAGGTGATTAAAAAACAACATTTTTGCAACACTTCATCACTCCCATGAACCATCCAAAGAAAATACTGGCAAATGGGCCATGAAACTAGAATTCCACCTTTCTACAAAGTGAAATGGAACACATGATTGCTATCACCCAGTGACAGCCATCTCCCACCCTGTCCTCTTTCCTCAAAGTTCATACATAACAGCAAAGAATTGTGAAGGTTAGGGTTACAAATTTAAGGGCAAAAAGCTGAAAGCACTTCCAATTCTCATTAGAATTTTTATCTGAAGAACAGTAGTGATGTAAACTTAAGTCACCAGCCATTAACATGCTGAAAGAAGAAAGCTCACTCTTGCCCAAAGGTGCAGGAGAAAGACCCTGACATGTGAGGAACCAGCGTCTGCTCCCTGAGTGACAGGAAAAGTCACTGTACAAATGACTGGGGAGCCGCGGAGACAGAGATAGCTCAGTGGTCTGAGTGCCTGCCTAGGCAAGCACGAAGATCCAGGTTCAATCCCCAGCATCACATGCCATACTGGCCTTGCCCCAGGGCGTGCTGAGCCGACCACCTAGCCCGGTCTGGTGGCACACACCTGTACTGCCAGCGCTGGGGAGGCTGAAACAGGAGTATCATAAGTCTGAGCTACATAGTGAGACTCTGTATCAAATACATAAAATTTAAGAAAATTATAAAAATGAAAAAAAAATAGGTCTGGGACTGTTCACTAACCATTAAGCAGGCTGTTAAGTGTACAATAGTTCAAAAACACTAATGAAAAGTGTTATTAGAATCCATACTTTGTTGTACTGACTAAAAATGGTCAAGATTGCTTAGGGGCCACTGCTGTTCTCAAGTAGAAGTCATATCTAGAACCAACATCTGGGAATCAAGGGAGCCTCAGTGCTAAGGAAGAACTTGCAACACCTGCTAACCATGGCCTCGAATTAAAGTGCTCCCAATGGAGACAGATGTTCGTGTAAGGGCCATATCAATTCTAAGCATTAAGTAAGAGCTACAATACATGCGTATGAACATACAAATTTATACACCATGGAGGAAGGAAGGTTGATGAAGCTATCCGTAAATAACTCTTGCCTTATGATATAGCTTTGCTTTATAATATCCACAATGTTGGCTTATGAATTTAGCTAACCTACATCAAAACTTCCATTGAGAGGATAACTGTGTTTCTCCATTTTCCTCCTCTCCCGCTCTCCTTTCCCACTCATCACGCTGTACGACTGTACGTACTTCTGCAGGCTCAGAATGTGGCTCAGAGGCAGAACCTGTGCTTCGTTAGCATAGGCAAGAACTTGGGCTCAATCCCCAATTTCACCAAAAGAAAAAGAATTACCTCTCTGGCAATGTCCAATCTTAAATAGTGAACAAAAGGTTACTAAAATTGGTGTGGTGATCAAACTGTGCAGGAGCTGGCAGGAAGAACGATGATACTGAGAGAAGCTAATGTCTCTGCCTCCCCCAGCATCTTCATTCTACGAGATAATTTAATTTACTCTGGTACATTGACACTGGAATGATTAATGAACTCTAATTTGTAAAGGTACCATTAAAAATTAATATGAGGCTGTTCTAACAAAGATGGGATACTCGGGAAGTAATTATCCTGCTCAACAAATAACCTTACTATTTTAAAATAAAGAGCTCCAAAATTGTAAGAGCTTGGGAACAGTTTCATACACTAGGCATAATACTTTTGAAACTTCTACATTTTATTGGAATAAAGTAGAAATGTAATTTTTTTTTACTCGACAGTCTAAAGAAGAGTCCTTTATACAAGTCTCTAGTTAAGTATTCAAATTAAATATCACGCATGGTTCCAATGTCTTTAGAAATATTCCAAGCAAAATGCAATCCTCCAAAATCCCAATCCAAGTAGGGAAGAGGAAAAAGAAGATAGAAAGACAGAGACTTGATATTCGCAGTCAATACAATTGCCGTTGCCCATTTGGATAGAATTTAATAGAGTTCAAGATTAGAACCACTCTATGGCACAAAGTCTTGGTTGTTATTTGGCTTCAGAAGGAGGTAACAGTGAATTTTATTTATTTATTTATGAATTTATTTATTATGTATTTGGTACAGGATCTCACTACACAGCTCAGACTCATAGTGATCTTCCTGTTTTCAGCCTCTCCAGCACTGGGATTACAGGTGTGCACCACCACATCCCGTCTTGGTGGCCAGCTCAGTGCCCCTGGGGTGGGGCCAGCGTGGCATGTGGTGCCAGGCATCAAACCCCCAGCCCCTGCACTTGCCTAAGCAGGTGCTTAGTCTTCTGAGCTATCTCACTGATCCCTAACAATGAATTTTACCAGACCTTGTTTGCAACTTTGTTCTTTCAGTACAACACAAGGAGGAACCAACTTTTTCTTTTTTTTTCCACCTTCTTGATTGAATTAACAATCCACTCTTGAGTGCTCCTCACATATTAGACCTATATACATGTTTAAAATAACTCCACATCCATAAGGCTATGTTATTCTTTAGCCTCCATATTTATTTGCTAAGTCACCTCTATACCTTGCACAAAGTAATACCCAAACCCATTTTGCTTTTCTCTTCCCTTATCAGTTGATTGTCTGAGTCACCAAAAATTAAGACAGTAAGCAACATGAATGGCAGCGGTACCTTTCTAGTAATAACTAATGTGGCTCTCACGTAGTACAACCAAAGCTGCACCCTGATTACGGGCATACTCTGATCTACTTCTTACTACACTATAAGATACAATGTTACTCCAGTTCCTGTTCACTAAGTGGAGTGTCCTGGCACTCAAAACATACCTAGAAGGAGGGGTGTCTCTCCAGTAGAACTAGAACCACCCACACCTTGCTGGAGGAGAGACACATGACAACTATGCTCACTCATGACCCAGACGACAGAGGATGCCCCATGTGCCTCTGGTCGCAACATGAAAGGGCTTTTTCTATTTTGAAATTAATCACTTGGTCCCCAACCCACTTTGGAAAACAGTTCCAAATGAAATGAAACCCACAAACAAGAGAAAAAGTGTCAGTACCTTCCTCAGTCACTAAAACTGAAACCCTGGGATCCACCTGTGTCTACCCTTCTACCCCTCTCTCACCTCACAATTGCACCTCTAACCTCCACAGGGGCTCCTTCTCTTCCTCTTCACTAAGGCTGTGGTTTTATAGCTCTCCAGGTCTAGGGAAACATCTAACATTTCTAAACGAAGAGCACACATGTTCACACACATGCCACAGCCAACGAAACTCAAACCCAAGCATCATTTTGTCACTTGCCCCCATCAAAGCCTCTGGTGGCTCCAGCTGACCCATCTCAGATGCCTTTTTTTCTCACCACATCCTCTCTCCTCCCTCCTGCTTCCTCCAGGTCTTTCCTGGAATGGCACTATTGACTGCTACCTCCATCTGCACCTCTCCCCACCTGCGCTTGTCGACTGCCTTTGCCTTCAGCTTTCAAACCCACCTTCTGGCCAATTATGAGCAGCCTTTCCTCTGTAGTCGACTCTATGACCCCTGCAGCACCGCAAGCCCCACATTGGCTGAGGAGAAACTGCCCCCAAAGCCCAGGCCTTTCGTGTCAGGAACACACAACAGCAGAACCCACAAGAAATAGAATTTTATAGCCAGAACTCTTGGCCCACAGCCAGGCTGAGTCTACCATGCATATTTCTTAGCTTTTATTCCACAGCAATGATTCCTCCTATAAGCACCACATTTGTGAGCTCAGGGGAAGGCAGACCAGTTGTTTTCCTGGTTTGGACAAACTATGGATGAATTCTTTTTTCTTTCTTTTTTTTTTTCTTTTTGGTCATATTTCTGAGGTGGGTAGTTAACTGAATCTACTCTGTTGGTGCCCCCATATTCAGGTCACTGGCCTGCGCCCCAGTACTACTTCCAAAAAGTGATGCTTTAGCAACTATTATTGAATAGTTTAACACCAGTGTCCCAACATGGTTCTATGTAATGTAGTTCAAAGGGAAGCTTTCTAATTGGGATCTTAGTGTGTGGTGTGCTATGTAGTGAGCTTTATGCCCCAAAATTCATATATTGAAGCCCTAACCCCTCAAGGTGATGGTGTTTAGAGCTGGGATAGTTGGATGAAAAGGAGAACTAGATGAATTCATAAGTTCTTCTCCCTCTCTTCCCCTCTTCTATCTTCTCCCTCCCCTCCCCTCTTCTATCTTCTCCTTTCCTCCTCTCTCTCTCTCTCTCTCTCTCTCTCTCTCTCTCTCTCTCTCTCTCTGCTTCTCTCTCCTCCTTCCCTTCCCCTTCCCCCCTCCCCTTTTCTCTCTCTCTGCCCCTCTCCCTGTTCTCTTTCTCATTTCCTCACTGGAAACCATCAGTGCTAGTGTTCAATCCAATCCTGGACTTCTAGACTCTGGAACTGTCAGAGAATAAGTCCCTATCTGTGGCACTTTGCTATGGTATCCTTGGCGGACAATCTGGACAACAGCAGCTCCCTCCATCTATCTGTATATTCACGATGAGTACTACAGGATTCAGTTTGTGTGTTTCCAGATAGGTGCATTTATGGATTACTTTTAAACTAATTGAAGAGACAGGGAGATAGCTCAATGGCATAAGTGCCTTCCTGGCAAGCACAAGGTCCTGAGTTTGATCCCTGGTAATGAAAAGAGAGAGAGAGAGAGAGAGAGAGAGAGAGAGAGAGAGAGAGAGAGAGAGAATTCAACATTCTTTCAGGCCGGGGAGATAGCTCAGTAAGTAGAACAAGCACTTGCCTGGCAAGTACAAGCACCTGAGTTCAATCCCTGGTTCCACAAAAAAATAAATAATAATAATAAATAAATAAACTAATTGAAAATGAACAAGTAAGTTAAGAATCACGAGGTGAAACCACACTGAAAATGATACTAATATTACAATTATGAACAAATTTTACAATTACGAACAACAGCAAAACTGGCCTCTTTCTAGTAAAAGCTCTTTAAAACCATTTTATTTAAACCATTATACAAACCTGATAAGTCAGCCAAAAACATGCAAGCTAACCAAAACTGGTAAAAAGTAAATATTCATATCCACAATGCTCCACTGGGAGGGAATCTTGATAAACACATAATGAATTTTACGATAGTGACTGAAGAGGATACTACATGTCTAAGGATATTTAAAGCTCATATTAAAGATTTATGCTAAAAAATGTGACTGAGGAAGTAGGAGATCCACAAATCTTGCTGATCACTGACATAGAGAACTTGGCTAACAGTGCAGAATTCCGACATGTGGGGCTCTGAAGTACCTTTCTTGGCAAATCCAAGATGGCTATCCTAAGGGCCAGCCATGTAGCTCAGCAGATTAAAACAACTGCAAGCAGGCACATATGCCCGGGAGTTTAAGCCCCAGGGTGCACTGAGACTGCAATTGAGACTGGGTGTGGTGGACCACACCTGTAAGCCCAGTACTTGGGAGGCTATAAACCTCCAAATGGTAAAATTTGTTCACAATTGTATTATTAGTATCATTTTCAGTGTGGTTTTACTTCATGACTCTTAACCTACCTGCTTATTTTCAATTATTTTATTTTATTTATTTATTTATTTTAAATTTATTTATTTATTTGCAGAACCAGGGATTGAACTCAGGCCCTTGCACTTGCCAGGCAAGCGTTTGTGGATCACTATGAGTACAATCCAGTAGTGAGACCCTGAACACCCCGTAGACCCTTCCCTAAAATACAGAAGAAATAAAAAGAAAAACAGATGACTATCCTGAGAACAGCACACCAAAGCAATTCTAAGAGGCTTCCCTGAAGAGAAACTCCGTTAGTGAAGTAAATAGGGAGCAGAGCTAAACAAGCTTTCCTGATACTCCCCTTCTGCACTGGAAATCTATTTTCACAGGAAAGTAGATGAGATCTGACCTGCCTCCAAGATGACCAAGCGGCCTGTAACCTACACACTTCATCCGCATCACAAGACAATCCTTCCGTGATGAGCATCCCCTCACCTCAGCTTCCACCTCTGCATCAGCTCTTAACCTGCAAGTCCAGTCTGCTGTCCCGGTGCTCAGCTGTCTATAAGGTTCAGCCACTATACCTCTCACATTTCTGCACACAAATAAATTTACTTTGAATCAGTCTGGAAGTAGAAACCTATCAACACTTTCCAGGAACCACTCCAGCAATAATACATAAAATGAACACTGAAAATACACAGGAGAACCCATTGCAATGGGCAACAATATCCCAAAGTCATCCTCAAACCACTTTTAACTACATTTAGTATAAAAACCTGTGATTTAAGTTTTGAAGAGCTGGCTTTCATTTAACAGAAAAGAATTGGTCAGCATTTAAATGATCAGCCCCAACCTCATGGATTTCAGGAAATTTCTTTGTAAAAGGTCCCTGCACACCAACAATGATTAGACCTCTCTTTTTGTTCTCTCCAAGCATTGTCCCTCTTGAAAGGGTTGCTGATTCCTCAGATTTCTGAGTAAGCCTTTGCTATCCACTGAGTAAGTAGTAGAACAAACACTTCGTTACTTTCTAGATGGTGACCTAGAAGTTGTCAGGACCAAGCAAAGAGCAAAATCAATTCTCTCCAGTCCATATTGCTGGCAACACTTTAAACTTCTGTACGAGATCTGATGTCATGACAACAAATTCTTAGTGTCACTAGTGAGCTTAGAGAAAGTTCTTCGACACCAGGACCCAGTGTTCTCCCACCTACTTAGCATAAGAATCATAGGAAGACACTGATTCTTTTCTTTGACCATCATCCCTTGGAGTTCTTGTCATTTTTTAATAAAACAACCAAACATTTGTCAACATATATTGAAAAGAAACACAAGAGTTTAGCCTTTCTTGCCTACTCTTCCAGGTCCTTCTGGTTAATTTTAGAATTTATTTTTATCTTGAGAAAGCTGTGTGTACACTTCTAGGACAGACTTTATTCAGGAGCCACCAATATTTTCACCAAAATAATTTTCCTTTGCTGGGATTCACAGAAGAGATTCACACACATTTAGCTGTCATGCCTTGCTAGTCCATTCCAATTCTAGTTATCTTTTATTTCTATCTTACTAATTAACCCTTGATGCTTAATTTCATAAAAACTAGAAAAGCCCCAAAATTCACATGAAACAATAAGAGTTCATAGAATTTGAGGAGTTAAGATAGGAGAATACATTACTGATGAAATTATGAAATCAAACTAAATATCTTCACCTATTTGTAAAAATGGGAGTGTTTCCTTGGTCAAATCCAAACTGGTCTCCATTAGACACCCACACTGGGGTCAATGTGATAAAGAAAAAAATCCACTGTGAAAGGCTTTTTCTTCTAGACATTTGCTATTTCTTTAGAAATGTTAAATATAAAACTGGCCCAAGGCTGACATTCTTTTCTGTTTCTAAAAATACAGTTTGAGAAAGCTCACACATTCAAGAGTTACCTGGAATACATGGTGACGAGGGCCCCCGAGTTTCAATTTTTTCATCTGTGAAAAACTTCAGAAGCCTGTTCAGAGGTGTAAACCAGGTAACACTTCCAATTACAAGATTTTTCTATGACATGAACTGTTGTTGGTATGTACAAAGTAAGGGCTCACGGTCTATTGTGACACTCAGGTTCTGAAAATATGGTGTCTGGTTTGGAGATGACAAAGTATTGGCCTCAAGTGTAAAAATAGCATATATCCACGGGAAATCTTGAAGCTGTCTGAAGGTAGGTAGGTAGAATGCTTTCAGCATCAGCAATTAATGTGCATGAGGAATACTTCTACCTTTGTCAAACACCAAGGACAGCTATCTCAAAGCAGAGACAGATAGACTCTACTTTGTAAGACAAAGATCTTTTTGTGCCTCATAAGAAAATTATTCTTACTAGGATGGCAATATTGCTTCTTTTTAAAGTTGTAAATAGCTTATAGATTAAGACCAGATCGTATCTAAATTCTGTAGCTTTAAAACCTTTTGAGGAGATTCTTTAATCGCCACAATGTTTGATGACACTGGAGCTAACACATATCATCTACCCCCACTAGTCGTTAACAAACTGGGCATTGAGGACTACTTGCTCTTCTCATTCCTCAGCTATTAGCATCCCAGCAAGTTGGTTATCTCTTATCTAAAATGTTTGGGACACAAAGTACTTCAGATTTCATTTGTTTTTTCCTCTTTATTTTATTACTTTGGGCATATAATTTATTTGTTTTGTACATTTCTTGGTCTGAAGGCAATTTCATACAATATTTTGGGGGCATTTGTATTTGTGACTTACTGAATAAGGACAGTGTGGAATTTTCTACCTGTGGTGTCAGTGTCATGCCAGCATTCAAAAATGTGGATCTGGGAGCATTTCAGATTTGAGGTCTTCAGATTAGGGATGTTTAACCTATACGAATTAACAATCCTGTACAAACCTATCTCCAAGTCCTTCATTCCCTTTTCTACAAAGGTAATATCCTCTTTTAAGCTTACCTTGGCAAAACCAACAAAATATTTATACAAAGCAATTTTCCTTTGAGACAAACCAACCTGAAGAAATACGATAACAGAACAGAGCTCAAGTTAATGAAGATTTTTGCTAGCTAAAATAGCCATCTAAATTGAATGTTACTCATTCAGAACTGATTGTCTATAAACATTTTCAGCATGTTTTAAAGAACTCATTTCAAACATGAAAGAAAACCATTACAGCTTTGAAATTCACTAGTTTAAATGCCCTGCTGATACTCTCAGAAAGATTACTTATGTCTGACCATGATGCCATAAATATTGATTATTCCTTTGATCAGTAAATTATTTCAAGATATTTTCAGGGGGAATAGTTCAACTTTAAATATTTTTCAGACTTTAGCTATACAAAATTAAAGATTCATCAGTAGGTTCTTTTAAATAGCAAATTCATTGTAAGCATTTAATATTTAACTGAAAAAACATAAAAAGAGGTGATGCTGTGCATATGAAATGTCACACACAGAGACATGCAGTAGATTGGCTGTTACATAGGTCTGGGAGGAAGCAAGGTTAGGAGCATGATAGAGCATGGGTTTTTTTCTCAGACTGACTCTGACAATATGCTATGAGCCACTAAATTATAACTTTAGATGACTGAATTGTGCACGTAAGCATTTAAAAGGAGACAAGACTATACTTCGGAAAATGGGATCTTGTTACGTGGATATAGACATTATTCTACACACATATATGAACAGTGGAATATTCTATTATTTACTATTTATTCCTCTAAGGTGAAGAAACTTAACTGTCCATGAAGTTAAGAGCCTAAGGAATCACTGCCTAGAAGTAAAGCACTTCACAACTCTCTCCTTTTATTGTAATGCAAATTCATTGGCTTCCATAATGGAAAACTTCAGCAAATGCACCATAAGGATTCAGATCAGACACTGGCATTACTTCCAATATCAAGAGTAAGACTAAGGTTTGAGGATTCACACACCTACTTGGGTGGCACAGGCCCTTCCAGAAGTTCAAAGTGTTGCCCAGGATTTAGAGCTTCCATGTAGCACATTCCTCTGGGGCCACCAAGGTCAATCATTCCCAGGGGCCACATGCTCACTTCTGTTTCCTGACCCTTCTCAAGGCCTATCCTCCTCTTAAGTGACACCACTTCCACATGTAAACTTTGGACCCTACAATCTTTACCCTGTTGTACACATACTTTTCTTCCCAACAGAGTCCAACAACAACCTTCTTCCCTCAGCTTCAAACTCCCATGCTTGGCCCTGTCCTGAAATCAAAAGTGGAGGGCAACTGCCAAGTCCACAAGGTTCTAAGGTGGAAAGGGACTGGGGTGGAGGAATGAGTGGCTGAACTCTTTTCCAAAGAGTTCCTAAGGTCTCCTAAGATGTACACATCTGAATAAATCAGGTACTCTGACTTCTATAGGCTCATGTGAGCCTCAGCTGTCCTACCTGGTCCCTTCTTTCCAAAAAACTTAATTCATAAGCAAGCATAGGTGGAGGTGTATCTCAGTGCTAGAGCACATACTTAGCATACATGAGGTCCTGGGTTCAACTCCCAGCATCACAAAACCAAACCAAAAGTAAAGATAGCAAACAATAATTATATATATATATATATATATATATATATATTTGTGTCTACACATATATATGTATATGTATTATGTATATATACACATCTACATATATATATGCTCATATGCATATATATAAACAAACTTAGATTAAACCCTCCCTGTCAACAAAGAAAACTAATTTTTTCTCATGAAAAATTATGGTTAAAAAGAATAAAACCTTCATAAATTCCCTTTTGTGAAAATATTCCCTTTAATAGCTTTATCAGGGCCAGGGAGATAGCTCAGTAGAATAAGTGCTTGCCTGGCAAGTGCAAGGTCTTGAGTTCAATCCCTGGTACAACAAAATATTGCAGGAGAAGAAAGTATTTCCAAGAAACAAAAATATATTTTAAACAGCTAAATAAATCTTGTGACCCAAAAAAAAAAAAAAAA
>NW_004524614.1:2066207-2069457 GCF_000260255.1 Octodon degus | reverse complement strand
AAAAAAAAAAAAAAAAAAAAAAAAAAGCTTTATCAACTTCTAGCAAACATTCATAGCCAAAATAAAAAGTATTTTTTAAATAAATCAGTATTTCATATAAAACTTGACTTTAGCATCATTAAAGTACTTAACTACTATGGCTCAAAATGTTCTGCAAAATCCTTAAACTTTAATGCTTAAGAGGCTTTGTAATTAATTCCTAATGAACTAAAGGGTGCTTTTAACCATTAGTGATTCCTATGTAAATACACACTAAAAGTGAATCAAATACCCAGCAGAACCTCAAAGGCTACATTTTAATTTCTTACTACCCCCTCCAGTGCATTCAAAAACTCAGACTAACAGAATAAGCATGAAGTCAGAGACTTATTAAGTTTAACATGGTATATTTTAGTAAATTCAATTACATCCTTACACAAGGTGTTACATAGAATAGTTAGTACATGCACTCTTTATTCTAACAACTCATTGTACATTCCCATACTGTTTGTTCCTACCTGTCTCTCCCTCAAAAAAAAAAAAAAGAAGCACAAATTAAATTGTACAAGAAGCCACTTGGAATCTGGCAAGAATAAAATCAGTTTTAAAAGTCATCTCTCGATAACTGAGATGTATTACAGAACAGGTACCAAAACCCCATTGCCAAATCTCTTTAAAATCTCCACATCATATGGAAACCAGGGGATAAAAGCCAAGCCCTTGTTTTATTCCCTCAGCTTTTTGTTTGCCGTGTGTGTGTGTGTGTGTGTGTGTGTGTGTGTGTGTGTGTGGTGTTGTTTTTGGTTTTTGACTTTTTGGGGGGGCAGGGGACACGGGGGTCTCACTATGCAGTTCAGGTTAGCTGTGAAGTCACTATGTAGCCCAAGCTGGCCTTGAACTTGCAGCAATCCTCCTGCTTCAACCTTCCAAGTGGTTGAAGGGCACACAACTACAGGTGTGCACCACCATGCCCATCTTCTCTCGGCTTTAAACAGGCACAGTTGGATATCAAAACTAAAAGAATCACAATAAGAACTCAGCAAAAATACTTTTGAAAAATGCACCAAAGTTTAAAAAGAAAAGTAACTCTTCAATTCCATATACTTATAAGTATCTTTTTAAAAATAACCTTTCTGTTTTAAAAAGTAATTCAATATGAATGTATGAGAATGTGTAAGGAAATGGAACTGCGCCAGCAGTGCTGGATTCCAAATGGTTTTAAGTACGCGTTGACAGACTGGAGCAGCCATCAGACCCACCAAAAGCTCATGTGCATTAGCACTAAATCTTCTGCTTTCTCCTGCCCCTGCTCGAGGAACCACTGCTCTACCTTAGGTCTTTATAGATTTGCCTCTTTGGGTCACTTCATTTAAATACAGTCTAGCGGTATGAGACTGTGAATGACTGGTTCCTTTCATTCAGTGTGAAGTTTTCAAAGTTCATTCAGATCATGGTGTGTATGTTTCATTCCTTTTCATGGCCAAATAACACTCCATTGGATGGACACATAATACTTCAGTCATCCATCAGTTGGTGGGCATTTTGATTGTGTCCACGTCAGAACCATGATGAACAATACTGCTGTGACTATCTGTGCACAAGGTTTTGCATGGATGTAGGTTTTCGCTTCTCATGGTTAAATGCACCTAGCAGTGGAATTTCTGGAAATATGGTAATTTTACACTGAGTCTTTAAAAAACTGCCAAACTACTTTCTGAAGCAGCTGCTCCATTTTTCATTCCCACCAACAGTATATGAGAGCTTCAATTTCTCCCCACATCCTTGCCAACATTTGCTCTCTGTCCTTTTGATGAGAACCACCCTAGTTTGTAAAGTGGTTATTATTGCTCAGTGTCTTAAAACAAACCCACTCATTCTAGAATGAGAACCGAGCTTGTCTCCTACTATGCAGTTCTGAAGTATAATATACATTCAAGGATCACTGTTCAAACATAAAATAAGGCCAGCACAGTATCATACCCCTTTAACCAATGAAGGCACTACTTCCATGTGACATGCTGTTATTCTACCTCAAATCTTTTCAAGCTACAACAGTGCCCAGCAGACAGACCTTTCTAAAGAAAGCTCAGCAGCCAGTACAAGCGCTAAAGAATACTTAGACAGGGGCCAGGGAGGTGGCTCAGTGGAATAAGTGCTTCCCTGGCAAGTGCAGTGGCCTGAGTTCAATTCCGAGTTCCGCCAAAAAGAATACTTAGACACAACAATTAAGAGGTTTTACCCAAAATGCTGAAGAAAAACACTCCACTGGAATTCAGGTTTGTCCTAATCTCTGTGCAACCGAATCACTGAGTTTCTCTAGATTCAAACATTGTATCCTGCGCAGCTACACTTTCTGAAGTCACTCCCAGGCATAAAATTGTCTAAACCTGAAAGTTTAATGACATTTGGAAAGGCACTAACACCCGTGCAAAAAACAAAAAACTAGCTTTGCTCAGCGGACTGCTTGCTAAGGAGTCCGGTGGTTTGGTTTCCAGCTTTGCCGTGTCGCATCCGCACGCCCCGGGGTACATTATTTAGTGGCTCTAACTGCAGTTCCCTGAATGGAGATTCACTCAGAAGGTAGTCGAGGTGTCTGGCGCGCCGTGGCCAGCGAAGTGCAGCCACTTCGGTGTTGCCTGGCCTCAGTTTTTCTGCTAAGTATGGGCAAAGTTTCCTGGCAAATAAAGAGCTTCCAGGGAATGTCACAGGCTACCGAGGACTGGATGCGGGTCCTGGTGACCTCTGGAGTTCCCGGGTGAAGCATTTCCCCACCTTACGGTCTGAAACCCGAGACATAGCAATCAGATTAAAATGAAATTAAGGGGGATTCCTGGAAAGCAGCTCCGGGGATGAAGGACTTCTGTCAGTGACATTAGAATAAAACCTCCTGGGGACACAACAGGCGGGGAATAGCGTAAATGCAGAGGAACAGAGGGCAGGGGCTGTGTCCCCGGGCCCGCGGACGCGCGAGGGTGGCCCGTTGCGTGGAAGCCGCCGCTCGCCCCTCTCCCACCTGATCTGGTTGTCGCGGAATTTGTTGAGATGCGGTTGGTTGAGGTAAATGGTGCGGGCCGCTGCCTCCAGCTGGTCTCCAACAGACGTGGCCCGGGACATCGCATCCTCCGCCTTCTTGTAGCCCGCAGAAGAACGAACTGGTCCTGCGGCAGAGACAGGCGCCGGGCAGAAAACAAAACACGCACAAGTCAGGCGCGCGGGAGGGAGCTGGCGCGGCTCGCGGCCCTGCGCACCTGGCCGGGGACGGCGCCCTGCC
>NW_004524614.1:2063178-2066107 GCF_000260255.1 Octodon degus | reverse complement strand
CCCCGCCCCGCCCCCAGCGCCCCGCCCTCCCCGGACCCGCCCGGCGGGGCGCAGGCGCTGCAGACAAAGGACGCGCGCGCAGCGAAGCCCCCGCCTGCGGGCAGAAGGCCCCCAGAGCCCGGGACGCGCTCTGGCTCCGGGCGACCTCTGATTGTTCTCAGGCCCCAGAGGCACAGAGCTCGGGAGACGCCCGCGTCCGGGGTGCCGCCCTCACCATCCCGCCTGTGGCCCAGCGCGCCGCTCTGTGACTGCGGTCCCCCCGCGCAGGGGCGCCTCAAGAGCGCACGACAGCCCCACGGAGAGGCCTCTCTGGCTGAGCTAGCTCTGCCAGTGTCCCTTCAGGGGCGTCTGCGTGGAAGGTGCACCCGCTGCCAAACCGCTGTTCCATCCTCAGGGCAGTGCCCCAGCCAGCCAGGGACCCTCCTGGAGACCTGACCTCTGCAGAGAGGGGTCTGAGAGGAGAGGCTACAGAAACAGAAGTGCCCCAAAGATGAAGGCTTACTGTCCTTAAATCTGCCTTCATTGTAAAACCTGCCAGCTTTTCCACCTCTCATGTTGAGCATCATTTAAAAAGTAAAATGCACATCTTATTAGAGTAAGCCTCAAAATGCAAAAAAATACTGTGCATTGTCATACTTTTGAAAGACAAAGTTTTGGCTGAAACCTTTTTTTAAAATGATTATGAGGAGTGGGCTGAGGAGATAGATCAGCGGCATAAGCACCTGCCTGGCAAGCACAAGGACTGGAGTTCAATCCCCAGTACCACACACCTTGCCAACCCCAGAATCCCAGGCACACCGTGTAGGCCACCAAAATCAGGCAAGGTGGCCCACGCCTGTAATCCCAGCACTGAAGAGCTGAGACAGGAGGATCACTATGAGTCCGAGCTGTGCAGCAAGACCCTGTACCAAATAAGTAAAAGATTTTTTAAATGATTATGAGAGGGACTGGGGAGACAGCTCAGTAGAATAAGTGCTTGCTGGCAAGTGCAAGGGCCTGAGTTCAATCCCCAGTTCTGCCAAAAAAAAAAAAAAAAGATTATGAAGATTATAATCCTCAGCATAAGAGATGGACAAACAAAACACAAAATTAGATAACTGTCATGCTATCCTGAATATTAGATAAAAGGTAAATCAGAAGTAGACTAAGATGTCACCCAAGTCAAGAGTACCTGGTGAGTGCATGCTTGGGGTTCATGACAGGGCCACTGGTCACAGGCCAGGTATACACCAGCATTCTTACCACTGATTTAATGTGGAGAATATTTTTGCAAGCAGCCTGCATGAGAGCACTGCTTTTCTTTCTGCCGTTTACCTGGCCTTGTTTCCCTCCATGGAAATTATCACCATTACCTGACATTACTTATTTAAGGTTATCTTCCTGCACCCAAGAATGAGAGTTCCAAGATAGCAGAGACTTACTTGGTTCACTGCAGTGACCTCAACATCCCAAACTTGCCTGGCACATAGTGAGCATTCCTGTTTGCTGGTGAAACAGATTGTCTTTAACCAGGTCATATTAAAGGTCCTTTTGAGTTCCCCAAAAAGACAAGTAGTGACATGTGTGGAGTGCAAGTCATATACACTAGTTTGGATCAGAACAGTTCCCTACCCAGACTGGGTCCTTCAGTGGCTCTGAACTCTAGGAGCTCTCGATATGGCCCGACTCCAGGACCCTTCCCTCACAGACTGCAGTGCTGTTTGGTTCTTGTTTTTTAAACCAGCGCTAATGGGCAGCCACAATTGAGGAGCATTTGTTAGGTACTGCTGGTATCATAAAAACAGCAGATCCAGCTCTAGCCCTCTAAAATGTTAACTACCTTAAGATGCAAAGCTACAACCATAGGAACAACTGTTAGTGCTCTGTAATCAAGTGACCAAGCATGGGATGGGCAGTGCTAGAGAGGCTCACAAGTCATCAGCTGCTCTGCTAATGAATGGGGTAGAAAAGTGGCAAGCATGGGCTCAGGGGACCATGGAAGAGCCTGAAGGAATGGGTAAGGTTCGTATATCAGAAAAAACAAGCACATTGTGGGTTAGGGCAAAGGCAGCTTAAACAAATTTTGTCAAATAGACAAAGTTTTACCAGGGACGGATTTTTCAGCAATCAGTGTTCAAGGCCCAGAACAAAAAAGCAGCTCAGAAAAACACAGGCTGTAAAGGATTAATGCCAGCTAAAGAAGGATAAACCTCATCCTGAAGGTCCTCAGAAGCCATGGAAGGTTTCCAGCAAGAGAAGAGCATCCTGCAGTGCTGGCCACAGAAAGAAGACTGATTTGTAGATAAGATGGGGGAGTGGTCAGGCTTGGTAGTACAGGCCTGTAATGCCAGCACTAGGAAGCTGAGAAAGGAGGATCACTCCAAGTTCAAGGCTAGACAGTGCTACACAATGAGTTCAATGCCAGAATAAATTGCATAGTGAGGCTTTGTCTCAAAACGAAATAAAAAGATGAAGAGGCAAAAAGAGTGAGGGGAAAAACAATGATAGTGAGTACCAGGAGACAGTTAATTCTACGATGTAGAAACAAGATGATGAAAGTACCAATTCAGTGAAGAATGGGAGAAAACACAGGCATGAGAAGCATCTCAGAAGATAATTTGGCAAGAAGGTGGGAAGGAAATTTGAAAGCTAGGGTTTGAAAAGGTTGGTGCAAAACCAAACAAGCAAAGAAACAAACAACAAAAATAAGCACTGATAAAAATAAGAATGGAAAAAGTAGTTTCTCCAAACAAGAACTGAAATGTTGCATAACAAATACTGAAGTTAAAAATGATTGACACAAACAAGGAATGATGACAGAGCTAAGGGAAATAACATCTCCCACATGCCTAGCATGTACCAATGTTGTTCATGATCTTCTTCTTCTTCTTCTTCTTCTTCTTCTTCTTCTTCTTCTTCTTCTTCTTCTTCTTCTTCTTCTTCTTCTTCT
>NW_004524614.1:2058482-2063031 GCF_000260255.1 Octodon degus | reverse complement strand
TCCTCCTCTTCTTCTTTTTTTCTGTTTTAAGACAGGGTCTACAGAATCTCATTATGTAGATCGGACTCATAGAGATTCTCCTGTTTTCAGCCTCCCAAGAGCTGGGATTACAGGGGCAAGCCACCACACCCAGTCTCAATGCCCATTTTAGCACTCCCCGCAGGTGGGGGCTGGCACAGCATGCCAAGGATCAAACTCTGGCTGCTGCACTGTGCCTAACCGATGTTCTTCTTGGTATGCTTCAACAGGGCCAGGCCTGAGAATTTTAGGGAAAAAATAGATAATAGCTCTCCAACACCAAGATTGGATAAGATAACTTCCTTCTAACTCAGTCTCTTGTGTTAATCTGCCCCTGCATTGAAGAAAAATAAGAATATTTTTCAAATAACACAAAGTTGTATCATCTAAGAAAAACATGATACTGAATATAGCAAAGTACATTCTGACCAAGGTTTCAAGTTCAGACTCCTGAGACAAATCCTGAGTTAATGCATTTTGCAAATATCACCATACAAAATGAGAGTGTATGCTTACAACTCTGCCACAAAAATAAGCACAGTGTCAGCAATTAGTGGGAATTCAATAAATATCTATTAGTTGAAAAAGAAACCAAAGTGGACAAAACAGCTGAGAGAACAAGAGTAGGCCAAATAGCAAGCACTAAGTTTTCCCCCACAGAACAGAGTGACAGACAAGACAGTTGTTGGCCAAGGTCATAACAGAAGGGACTACATTTTGCTGAGTTATGTCCCTGCCCTAAATACTGGCTAGCATGCTGCAAGCATTGTGAAAGAATATGTTATGTGGACAAATCAAAGGCTAATGTAGCTCAAAAGCTGCCACTGGTCTGTGCTGCTTGTTCCTTGTCACTCCATTTCCCAACCACCACAGATCATAATGGAAGAAGAAATTGCCACTCTTGTCATTGACAATGGTTCTGGCATGTGTAAAGCTGGCTTTGCTGGTGATGTCGCTCCCCGGGCTGTGTTCCCCTCCATTGTCAGCCGCCCTTGACATCAGGGTGTGATGGTGGGCATGGGCCAGAAGGATTCCCATGTGGGCAGTGAGGCCCAGAGCAAGCATGGCATCCTGACCCTGAAGTATGGTAATGCTATCGAGCATGGTATTGTCACCACCTGGGGATGACATGGAGAAGATCTGGCATTACACCTTCTACAGCAAGCTTCATGTGGCCCCTGAGGAGCATCCAGTGCTGCTAACAGAGGTCCACTTGAACCTGAAGGCCGACAGAAAGAAGATGACTCAGATCATTTGTGAGACCTTCAACACCTGGACCATGTACATGGCTACCCAGACCGTGCTGTCCCTGTATGCTTCTGGTATTGTCATGGACTCTGGTCATGGGGTCACCTACACAGTGACTGTCTATGAGGGCTATGCCTCCCCCACACCATCCTGCATCTGGACCTGGCTGGCTGGGACCTGACAGACTACCTTATTTAGATCCTGACAGAGCATGGCTATAGCTTCACCACTACTGCTGAGAGGGAGATTGTTCATGACATTAAGGAGAAGCTGTGCTATGTCACCCTGGACTTTGAGCAGGAGGTGACCACAGCTGCTGCTGCTTCCTCTTTGGAAAAGATCTATGAGCTTCCTGATGGCCAAGTGATTACCACTGGCAACAAGTGCTTCCAGTGTCTAGAAGCACTTTTCCAGCCCTCTTTCTTTGATGTAGAATTCTGTGGCATTCATGAGACTACCTTCAACTCTATCATGAAGTACAACATGGACATTCGCAAGGACCTATATGCCAACACAGTGCTATCTGCTGGCACCACCATGTACCCAGGCATTGCTGACAAGATGCAGAAGGAGATCACAGTCCTGGCACCCAGCACCATGAAGATCAACATCATTGCCCCTCCTGAACGCAAGTACCTTGTGTGGATTGGTGGCTCAAGCCTAGCCTCGCTGTCCATGCTCCAGCAGATGTGGATCAGCAAGTACAATGAGTTAGGCCCCTGCACTGTGCACTGTAAATGCTTCTAAATGGACTGAGCAGGTGCCAGGCACCTGCTGCATGAGCTGATTCTGAAGTATAATTTTCCCTGGCAAATGTACAAACTTCATACAAGCCTCAGAATAAGCCTTTGAAAGAAATTTGTCCTTGAAGCTTGTATCTGACGGGATTGTAAAACTTTTTGCTGATTTTGATCTTGTATTCAAGTTAAGGGTTTTTTGGTCTGTTTTAACCCTGTGCATATCTTTGATCCATTTCCTTAGTCGATGTGGTTCAATCACTTGGTGGTTGAGTTGAACAACCTTGAGGAGAAATCCATGGCTTGGCAATTTGGTGGTTGCAGCACAGAGCTGTGCAGGGCATCAAGTCAGAGTTGACTGTTCCAGGATTTCTTGGGCTGGCAGGACTTGGTGAACCAGTTGTGCCTTCAGTCTTTCTGCTGGTCTAACAGGGTGGGAGAGTCCGAGCCTTATGACCCTGTTTCCATCCATCATCATTGTTTGCCTACCTGAATACAGGCAGTGATTTACTTGCCTTGAGTTGGAAACAGTTTGCATTTACACCTGTAAATTTATTCATTCTTTTAACTTACGTAAGGGATTTTTTGTACTCATCTCTTTAAGATGACAAAATTTAGTTTTTGTACTGTAAGAACATTAGGCCCCAACAACACAACATTGTGTAAGTAGAAATAAAGTGCTACAGTGCAAAAAAAAAAAAAAAAAAAAAAAAAGGCTAATGTAATAGGTGTCCTGAAGGTTCCTACACCATTGCTGCACCAAGGACTTCTCCTTTGCCTGGTGTAGTGGTTGATACACGATGTCAACTTAAGTTAAAAACTTAACTAAATAGGCTCAGCAATCCCACACCCTAGAGCATGGAGGCCCCACTGTAGAGTGACTCATCACTTACAGGAACGGAATTGAGGAAAGGTGGAGCATTCCATCTCCTCAGGGGAGCTCTAGTGTTTACACTCAGTTTAGACTTCTAGTGCATACTCTTCAGCCTCTGCCTTGTAGCCTTCAGCCTTCTGGCGTAGACTAATCAGCTTTCCCTTGCAGCCCCATTGGCCTCCTGATACAGACTTGCAGGAAACACTACAGTGAGCTCCATACCTTAGGCTGAATCCTTCAGTCACCAGTGTGCAGGCGCCCTCTGCATGCTTCCTTGTCTCACTCAGTGGCAGACCACCATAAGCCAACCTTGTCATTTCTTATACATTTGTACATCTTGTGTTATATCTGTTGCCCTAGTAAAACCCTGATTGGAAACACCTGATTTTTTAAAATAATTTTATTGAGAAACAAATAGCAATGAGACAGTTTCAAAACCAATTAGTAGAAGAGTTTCAATAATTAATACATTGCATATTGTTGTCTTAGTGGTTATACATTGTACAAGATGCAGAAATGATATTCTGTCCACAAACACTATTAGAAAAAATCTTTCTATTCATTGAACTAAGAGAAAGTAGCTGTATATCTATCCTATTTTGAAAATACAGATACAAAATGGTCCTTCCTTTGCATCCCCTTTTTTGTATAGGTTTGTCAGAGAAGGGTATTCCATTGTCATTTAAATATTGTAGGTGTACGAATTCAGCAAAATATTCCAATATAGTCCAGCAGTCCATAATAGTATTGGGTTTTCTGTAGGACTAGCAATGTCAGAAGTTGTTGACTTGAGCCTTTTACAGTTCAGTATATTAATATGGCTTTACTTTTTATACTTCATTTTTGTACTTTTCTGCTGGATGATTAAGACCAAGATAAAGCAGGACCTATATAACTAGAAATATAACATTTATTTATTTATTTATTTATTTATTTATTTTTGGTGGAACCGGGGATTGAACTCAGGCCCTTGCGCTTGCCAGAGAAGCACTTATTCCACTGAGCCATCTCCCTGGCCCCAAGAAATACAACTTTTATATCTGATAAGGTCAGTCAAATCCCTTCAGGATTTATCCTGAAACCCTGTACTGCAGTTTGTAGACCCTTTGTCAGTGTCAGCCAAGTGGATGGGTCATGGCCATTGCTTGACCAATTTTCTCACTGTAAAAGCCTGAGAGAATGTTTTCTCTCCATGTGACTCTCCTTAGGCACACTCTACATCATTGGTCACATTGCTCTGTGGCCCCATAATCTCCTTGATCAGAAAATTTGGAATACAACTGAGTTACATGATATTACAGTACAGGTTCTCCTATGTCCTGAGTCTTCACTGATCTTGAAAGGTTAGGGCCAAAATGTTGGCTGTCCTTGCAGCCCTTCTTTTTCTCTAATTTTTGGTCTCCAAACTTAGGTTATTAACCCTCCAGAAGACAAGCTTATTATTTTTATCCTACAACATAGGCAGTTGAGCTTAACCTCACTATCTGTCTGGATATCAAACATCTTTTCCATCAAGTATTGATATGTTCATGGAGAGAAAACATTCTCTCAGGCTTTCACAGAAAGCACATTGGCCAAGCAATGGCCGTGACTCATCCACATGGCGGACATTGACAAAGGTTCTACAATCTGAGGTACAGGATCTCAGGATAAATCCTGATGGGATTTCACT
>NW_004524614.1:2056433-2057927 GCF_000260255.1 Octodon degus | reverse complement strand
CAATTACATATTTTTACACAGAAATTCAGAAATCTAGCCATATACAGCATTGTAGCAAGACAGTCCTGTGACATTTTTTTCTTATCTCTTGTTTTCATTTATTACCCTTAAAAAAAAATTACTTGAGAGACTATATGTCAGTAATTGGTATGTCATGACAAGCAGTATGTATTTTGAAGACCAGAAAGACAGGCATTCCAAGCATGACCCCATTATACATTGCTATCTTCAGTACAGTTGCTTAGTTCACAGGTATCAGCATATATAGTTAGTCAGGGTAAGAATCCTACCAATTAACTGTTAGTTTCAGAACCGGGGATTGAACTCAGCCCCTTGCGCTTGCCAGGGAAGAGTTTATTCTACTGAGCCATCTCCCTGGCTAACTGTTAGTTTCAAGAATCTGCTGAAGATTCTCAGGATCATTGCTTTAACCATTTATGCATATAAAAGTATGGCTTTGCCCTGTCATGTTTCCTAGCTTTTCTCCTTGCCCTCTCTTCATTGTCTAATCCTCAAGTTCTCACTTTCCTTTTAATTGTGTTATACTTTTCTATTTTTACTTCTTCATCTGAGTTATTATACTAGGGAGACTATCTGATATTTACACATGTGTGTCTGGTTTATTTCACTTATGAGTATATCTTCAAGTGGCATCAATTTAAATATGAAGCTTTGGCTGTGGAAGGCTCAAGTCATCAGATTCGGACATTGCCAGTCCTATGGATAACCCACTACTATTGTGGAGTACTGAACTATATTGGAATATTTTGCTAAATGCATGAACCTACAATATTTGGATGACAATGGAATACCCATCTCTGACAAAACTGAACGAAAAAAAGGTGATATAAATAAAGGACTATTTTGTATCTGTATATACAAAGTAGTTAGGATAGATATATAGCTACATTCTCCCAATTCAATAAGAAGAAAGATCTGTACTAATAGTATTTGGACAGGATATCATGTCTCATCTTATGCTATGAATGACTACTACAAAAAAATATGCAATGTATTAATTGTTGTAACTCTCCTACCAATCTGTTTTAAAGCTATCATATTACAATTTTTCTCAATAAAATTAATACAAATAAATAAGTATAAAGCTTCGAGTTTATCATTCTTTATAGCTGAATAATACTCCATTGTATAAAAATACTACATCTTTTCTTCCATTCCTCAGGTGATGGGCATCATGGATGTTTCCTAGATTTGGCTATCACAAATTGTGCTGCTATAAATATACATATATCACTATGATATGACATTTTCCGTTCCTCCCGAAAAATTCCCAGTAGGAGGATAGCTGGTTTGAATGGGATTTAGAGCCCTAGTTTTTTAAGGAGTTTCCACACTGATTTCCATAATGGTTGCACCAGTCTACATTCCCACCAGCAGTGGAGAAGGGTTCCTTTTTCCCCACAGCTCTCCAATATTTATTGTTGGGTGATTTCTTTATGATAGCCATTCGTTATGGGGCGAGACAGTATCTCA
>NW_004524614.1:2046999-2056333 GCF_000260255.1 Octodon degus | reverse complement strand
CTGATTTCCATAATGGTTGCACCAGTCTACATTCCCACCAGCAGTGGAGAAGGGTTCCTTTTTCCCCACAGCCTCTCCAACATTTGTTGTTGGGTGATTTTGTTATGATAGCCATTCTTTCTGGGGTGAGATGGTATCTCATTGTTGTTTTAATTTGCATTTCACTGATGGCTAGTGATGTGGAGCATTTTTTCACATATTTATTCGCTTCTTTAATTTCATCCTCTGAGAAGTGTGTATTCATCTCAGATGCCCATTTCTGGATTGGGTCTTTAAATTTTGGGCCCCTAATGTTTTCTAGTTCTTTAGAAATTCTAGAAAGCAGACCTTTGTCTGAGTGCTTATTAGTCAAGATTTTTTCCAAATTTGTTGGTTGTCTTTTCACTTTGTTAGTAATTTCATTTGACGTGCAAAAATTTCTCAATAAGAGGAGGTACCAGTTGTTAATTCTTTCAAGTATTGCTCATGTGATTTGATTTTTGTTCATGAACTCTTTGCCTACCCCTATGTCTTCAAGAGTTCCTCCTACTTCTCTTCCAGGAGATTTAGTGTCTCTGCTTTAATGTTTAGATCTTTAATTCATTTTGACTTTAGTTTAGTGCATGGTGATAGACCTGGGTCAAGCTTTAGTTTTCAGCATGTAGAGAGCCAGTTTTTTCAGTACTATTTGTTAAAGAGGCTATCTTTCTTCCAGTAAGCATGTTTGGCCCCTTTGTCAAAGATAAGGTGGCTGAGTGTGTTCATAGAGGCTTCTGTGTCTTCTAATCTATTCCATTGTTCCTCAGGTCTATTTTGTTGCCAGTACCATGCTGATTTTATCATGATAACTTTGTAATATAATTTCAAGTCAGGAATTGTAATGCCTCCTGCCTTGTCTTTGTTGCCCAGGATTGCCTTTGCGATTCTAGGTCTTTTCTGGTTCCAAATAAATTTTAGGAATGATTTCTCTAGGTCTGTGAGGTATGTTGGTGGTAGTTTGACAGTGAGAGCATTAAATCTGTACAGCAATTTTGGGAGTATGGCCATCTTCACAATGTTGGTTCTTCTCATCTAGGAGTAGGGAATATCTTTCCATTTTCTGAAACCCTTTATGATCTCTTTTTTCAGAGTACTGTAATTTTCTTTGCAAAGATCTTTGACTTCTTCAGTTAGATTAATTCCAATGTATTCCATTTTCCACAGTGCTATTGTAAAAGTTATTGTTTCTCTAATTTTCCTCTCAGTGTGTTATCTGTGTAGAGGAATGCTATTGACTTTTGGGTATTGACTTTGCATCCTGCTATACTGCTGAATTTGGAAAACACCTGATTATTGAATCTCCCCTGACCACGAAGAATCTGTCTTTAGGGAACTCTGACATATGAACTAAGGAGGCCATCTCTACACATGGCTGGCCTATGAGCATCTATATGTTCCCTGGGGCTGCAAGGGCCATCTCCTTCCCACTGAGGAGGGACTTATTTTGATGTAAATATGTAGCAAATAAGGTGAAAGACACAGAAATAGTCCAACAGCTTTTTGGATTCTGGGTCCAGCCCCCTCCTTGATCCCAGCTGTCAGAATCAGTGGTTGCCATGACTGACCCCCATCATTTTACTACTCATAAGCAGGTACCCCAGGTAACACAGTCAGGAGTACCCAGAGAATCTATCCTGTCCTGTGAGATAGAGCAAGTAACATTGAAGAGTGTCATAGTTTGGGTTTTTGCAACAGGGAACAATCTAGGAGAGGACATATAGTTTATAGAATTATTTTATAATAGTAACCCAAAGAGTCATATACAAAATGAGTAAAGGAAATTTATCCACACACTGAAGACCCAAAGAATCCAGCTGAGAGCCTGGATTCCACAGTAATGTCCTGCATGAGTCCAGTTAAAAACCTAGACCCCATCACAATGCCTCCCACGAGACTAACTGGAGGTCCAGGGCCCACAACAATTTCACATACAGGCCTGTTTCATGGATCTTCACTGGGAAGGTCCAAAGGTCAGTGGTGGACGCTAGAAAATCTGCACCAGTGAGATAAAGGATCTGTGCTAGCAGGCTGCGGGATCTGAACTGGAGCCAGGAGTGACACTCAGAGTAAAGACCAGAGCTCCCCTGAAAAGTACCATAGCCGTCCTCAGCAACAGTGAGGTCCCAAGCTTCTCCAGTGATAAGAAAAGTCAAGTTCCCATCAGAAAAGCCAAACACAACAAGCTGCTCCAGGAGGCTTAGCAGTGCACCATCTTCCCCTCTGGAGCCAGGAAGCGATGCTCAAAGTGAGGACAAGAGCTCCTGCAAAGCGAACCATAGCCATTCTCAGCAATAGTCAGGTCCCAAGCTCCTTCAACATTGAAAACAGCCAAGTTCATCAAGAAAACCGGCATGACAAGCTCCTCTAGGAAAACCTACAGCTTCCAACAGCTCCCAACAGCTTCTCTTTTTCTTCAGTTCGTCCTTTTATGCTGTCAGCAACAATCATCAGGTCCCCCCCCCCCCATGCAGCCCCAGGCTGGATCAATTCAGCTGGGTACTACAAGTTGACCTCAGTTGTCAATACACCAAAAAGGATACATTTCTATTCATTCGCAGATAATCTTGGGTTACCAAGGTTTTAGATGCCTCTAGCATGGGTGCTATTAGGTACCACAACCCAGACCCTGGAGCCCACAGATGAAAGTCCCCATGGTATCATCTGGTATGCTAGTTTGGATGAAACTGAGAAGTGGATGGAAGGAGAATGGAAAAAATAAATACTCCAGTCGTCATATTCCCTTAAGAGTTTCTACGACAGTTGAAGGAAAGACAGAAAATTATGAAACAGAGATGATGATGATGATGACAGAGAATGCCCACCAGGAAACCCTGCAGAAGACGAAGAATGAGGGACAAGGAAGGGGGAGAGGGGAGAAGATCAGCTGGAGGAACACACTTGTGACTCCCAGAAGCACAGAGGGTGTTTCAGAGACAGGGATTCTCATCCTGATGTTCTGGAACCATCAGCAATGGCCACCTCTCCCGGCTCCCTGTGCATGTCATTGTGGCAGTCATATTCTCAATGTACTTAATCACACAAATCCCCCTTCATTTCACCACAGGCAATGTGCCAGTGGCAATAAGAAAGTGGGACTCACTTCTTAGGAAGTGAGGACAAAGGCAGAATTCTCCAGGGCAGGTAAGCAGGAAGGAGGGAAGATGAAGGCCATTTCCATTCATCACATAAACTGTTTTATGTGAATCGTTTTTTTAGGAAGAAAATGAAAAGTCCTAACAGGCTTCTAAAATGTTTTATATCTAATAAATGTATAATTATCTTATATCCCATACTTATTATTTATTATGAAATTTATGTACTGCACATAAGTAAATATTAACATAGTAAACTATAAATAAGTCCAAGATACTAAAAACTGTAAAGGAATTAAGCTTCAATTAAGTTAAAGCAAATTATTACAAAACATTTCACTGTATTAAGTAACACAGAAACAAAATCCTTCATCCAAACTGCATTCTTTCCCCCCCTAACTTGATTGAAAATGTTCAAAACTCCAAAGATATGCTCAGGATCTATCTAGTCCATTTAATACTATCTCAAAATAAAAGAAACATGCCAGTCTCCCTAAGTATTAGAAAGCCAGACTAAGTCAGTTCTGGGCTTCTTAAGCAAAAGAATGAAAAGTAAAAGTAGAGGCAGATCTGGCCTAGACATTCTATAACAGAGAAATTATCTGGTCTTTGTCCTGGTTTCTTGGGAGGGAGTCTGCAGATGCTTAGAGCTTCCCACATGATAAAATCACCTTTGTAACTCATTGTGGGGAGTTCATGGGTGGTCCCCATGAAGCTTTAGATGGGGTCTGCCCATGCCAGAAAGACCAGCCACGTGGTTAGAGGATAAGAAGAGGTCTTTTGAGTCAAGGGAATTAGCACAGCCCTCCAACCTCTAGGACAGTTAGTGACCGAGTTCAGGGATCCTTTTAATAGTGCCTACATAATGAAATAACAACAATAAAAAGGGGTGAACACCAGTGCTCCAGTGAGCCACCCAGATGAGTGACACAGAGTGATGCGCTGCAGAGGTGACTCACACTGAGGTCATGGAAACTTCATGTTTGATAACTCCCCAGGCCTTTGTGTCTCTCCAATATGGCTGGTCCAAATGAATCCTCCATAAGAAAATAAGTTATATTTTCCCATTATTATCTAAAAAGAATACAAAATATTTTTAAAAAGAAATTTCCAACTCACAGAATAAACAAAAAGAAAAGAAGGTATAACATTTTCCTGAATTGTTTGAAAAGATAACAGAGAGTCATAATTTATATACAGGTGGCCAGAAGTGCAGGAGGTCTCAGAACCAACAAAGTCATGACTGGGTCTGAAAGGCATGTGGTTCTACGAGAAGACTATGTTTCTGCCCTGTGGAGCCACCCTAACTCTGTGAGTTAGTGAGAAAACTTCACTGCAGGCATCACTCTTATGGAGCCAGAAGGGAGACTTTACAGAAATCATAATACTTATGAACTCACAGGGAAGGAAGGGTGACAAGTGGGACCCAAAGAAATTTGAGTCTACTTTTCTTGCCACTTGATCAGGCTGTTTCTTGTGAACTTAAATAAGCAGCTACCATCAGAGCCTTGGTTTCTTATCCATCATATAGAAACTACCAAAGTCAAGGGTTGACTAATTTGTTTCATAAAATGTGCATCTAAAATATTATAGGCTGTATGAGCCACACATGGTCTCTGTCTCATATCCTTCTCTTTTCTTCCTCCCTCTAATTCTCCCTTTGTCTCCCCTTTTAACACAAAAGACTTTAAATTTAAAAACCCTTTGTTATAGTTTCAATCCCCAGAGGCCCCAAGTGGAAGACTGTTCCCCAGCTAATGGTGCTGTTGGGGAGTGGGGAAGCTTCAGGAAGTGGCAGCTGGTGCAAGGAATCAGGGTCAGTGGGAAGGCAGGCCTGGTGAGTTCAGGGACCAACCACCCATCTTCGCATCCTGACTGTCACAAGATGAGCAGTTTTCCAACACCAAGTGCCACCACGAAGCCGCCACAACCCCAAAGTCAAGGCACCATGGACTGAAACTTCTGAAACAATAGCCAAAAGCCACTGTTCTTCCCTTTAAATTTGCTTGTTTCAGGAATTTTGTCATGGCAACTGAAGTCATTGAGCCCACTTTAGAGCCCATAAGTCACAGTTTTCTGAACTCTCCTTTAAAGGAGGGTCTTTCCAAATTAACACCTTGAGTCTATCCCAACTTCCACCCCAAGGAAATAACAGCATAATTTTTATAAGCATACATTTTCTATCCCAACAGGTAGGTATTCAAAGTTTTATTACATAAATTAGGAAGCTGGTTATTTCTTTCTTTTACTTTTTTATGTACTGTCCTTGAAAAATGTGTAAAGGTGGTCTTCTCTTTGGCTTCAGGTGTACTGGCATATACCAAGGCAGACACTGCAATAATTATAGAGATTTTAAACAAGAGACATGCATATACACACATGTTCATATGTGCACACACACATTCTACTCAAAGAGTTCAATTCTGGCCTGTACCATGTATTTATAAAGATGTCTCATAATCTTTCAGAAGCCAGACATATCAGAAAAGCAACCCGGCCATTGAAGGAGCACTTGGAGTAATTATTTCTCCTAATCAAAAAGACACAATGAAAATGCAAAATGTGCAAATGCAAAATGTGATTATTCTAGTCTTGGCACACACATTTCAGATGGCTTTTCAAGACCCCACTTTGCACAAATCGTGTCTCTCCAAATATAGCATCTGTGAGCCATTTCTGCCCAGGAATTCAAATAAAAGAATACAAAGGGAAAATGACATGAAGGGCCAGAATTTCTTATTTCTGTAAATACATAGTTGTTTTGCTTTTCTCATTTTACAGGGATAAAGAAGAAGAAGAAAGTAACAGGCTAGAGATTGTGATTTAAAATATTGCAACTTGTTGAATTCATTCCATTATTAAACACCTCCTAGGCATTAGGCATTTGGGTAAAGAAAGGAGAGGTATATGGTCTGAGTGATAAGCTACCATTTCAGTGGTAGCAAGAGAAACCTAGAAATACAGAATGTAAAGCTTAAAGATGACTGCCAGACTACAGGAGGGCTAAACAAGTGGAATGATTTCATATGGAAGCAGATGAGGTAGGCTTATAATAATGAGTCTGACTGTCACAGAGAGAGCAGGGCACTCTGGATGTAATTGCACATGCACAGAAAAACATACCAGTGATCCTTTATTTAAACCACACTGTCTCCTTTTCAGGGTTGAAAGGTGAGCCATAGTAATTTGTTTTTTGTTTTCATTTTTTTTCTTTCAGGATTCCACATGCTCTATAGAAAAGCACTTTTTATTTTTTAAAATAATTTTATTGAGAAACAAATAGCAATGAGACAGTTTCAAAACCAATTACTAGCATAGTTTCAATAATTAATACATTGCATATTGTTGTCTTAGTGGTTATGCATTGTACAAGATGTAGACATGATATCCTGTCCACAAATACTATTAGAACAAATCTCTCTATTCATTGAATTAAGAGATTGCAGCTGTATATCTATCCTATTTTGAATATACAGATACAAAATGGTCATTCATTTGTATCCCTTTTTTGTTTAGTTTTGTCAGAGAAGATTATTCCATTGTTATTTGAATATTATAGGTGCGTGAATTCAGCAAAATATTCCAATATAGTCCAAGGTCCATAACAGTAGTGGGTTTCCCTTAAGACTGGTAATGTCAGAAGTTATTGACTTGAGCCTTTTACAGCTCAGCATATTAATATGGCTTTACTTTTTATACTTTTCTGCTAGATGGTTAAGACCAAGATAAAGCAAGACCTATATAAGAAGAAATGTAACTTTTGTATCTGACAAGGTCAGTCAAATCCCTTCAAGATTTAACCTGAAACCTTGTACTGCAGTTTGTAGATCCTTTGTCAGTGTCAACCATGTGGATGAGTCATGGCCATTGCTTGACCAATTTGTTCTCTGTGAAAGCCTGAGAGAATGTTTTCTCTCCATGTGACTCTCCTTAGGCACACTCTACATCATCGATCACTTTCCTCTGTGGCCCCATAATCTCCTTGATCAAGTACACTGAAGATAGCAATGTGTAATGGCAGGGTCCTGCTTGGAATGCCTATCATTCTGGTCTTCTAAATATGTACTGCTTCTCATGGCATACCAATTATTGCCATACTGTCTCTCAAGTAAATGTTTGTTTTTTTAAAAAAAGATAATAAATGAAATCAAGAAATAAGAAAAGAAAATGTCACAGGACTGTCTGCTACAATGCTGTATATGGTTAGATTTCTAAATTTCTGTGCAAAAATATGTAACTGTTTATTCCTATTTTTTAATATTTTTTATTTTTTAATTTTTTTCTTATATTCTATAGGGACTCAAAGTTTAACATATCAATACGTGATGGAGAAAATACCTGTTCCATGTTATGCCTAAGATGTTTGATATTCAGACAGATAGTGAGGTTAAGCTCAACTGCCTATGTTGTAGGATAATAATAAAAAGCTTCTCTTCTGGAGGGTTAACAACCTAAGTTTGCAGACCAAAAATTAAAGAAAAACCAGGGTTGCAAGGACAGCCAACATTTTGGCCCTAGCCTTTCAAGATCAGTGAAGACTCAGGACATAGGAGAACCTGTACTGTAATATCATGTAACTCAGTTGTGTCCCAAACTTTCTGAGTCATAGTAATTTGAAGCTTTGTTTCTAATAAGCAGGGCTATAGGAAGTGGGCTTTTGTTTCTCAAATCTCATTCTTTACCTTGTATTGAAGCGCATCATGTAAACTAAGTTAAAACAAATCAGCTTTAAAGAAATACTTATTTCATATGTAAAAACAGTACTGCAAAAATAGCTATGTTTCAAGCACTAAAGTCAGAGGATTTCCCTTTATGAGCTACTTTGGTGGAGGCTTAAAGTTATACATTTATGACTTCCCTATAGCAAATTGCTGTGCTAGAAAAGATAATCTCTATTTTTCTTAGGACCTCAAATCTGAACTCAGTGTAGGAATCTCAACTCTAAAATCTCCTTGCTAATGTAATATGTGTGGACACAATCACCTGTTGAGCACTGATTCCAGGAGGCCAAAATCTGCAAATGTTCAAGTCCTTTGTATAAAATGATGCTGCGTTTGCATATAATATGCACATATCTTCCTGCACACATTAAGTCATCTCTAGATGAGCTATAATACATAATGCAGTCTATCTGGCATGAAAATAGTTGCTGAGCTGTGTTGTGTTGTTACTTGTATGATTTTTATTGCATTTTTTGGAATATTTTTCATCTATGATTAGATGAGTCTGTAGATGAGGAACTCACACATATGGAAGGCTGACTAACCTTCAACAGTTAATCCTAGAAGAGGTACACAAGTTTTTAGACTTGTGGTTTGCCAATCCTAAGCACTGTAAAGATGCACAACTAACTCCTTGGCCAAAGGCACAATACAGCTCTGCTCTGTGATGTGATTTTCCCAACAACATCTCTGATAAGCATTCCACATTGTTCTTATAGGATATCAGGTCCTCGAAACATCAGTTCTCGATCTGAGGATGTGGTGCTTGATTTTCCTTCTCCCCCTAATGCTCTTCCCCCATCGTTGCCTCCCTAACTCCTTCCCATTACTCAGGCCTCAGCTTAAAGTTCAATCCACAGAAGTACCTCCTGAGCTGCGTGCTATCTACAGCATTCCCACTCAGAGCTAGTCCTTAAAGTCATCCATGCTTTCTTTCATTGCTCTTAGCACTCCTTGAAATTTAATCAGTTTAACCTTCAACATTGGACATTAGCACCAAGACAGGAAGGCCCATACTCCTCATAGTGACCTCTGCAGCCTAAGGCTTGGGACACACAGGACACTCAACAGATGTCATTAACACAAGAATCAAGGAAACATAATTTCATGCTCTGATTAAGTGGACAGAGGAAGATGCAGCTCTCTAAATATAATTTACAATCAATTTGACCACCTCCTAAAGCACCACCCAGTAAATACAGTAGTCCCTCACTATTTCGCGATTTGACTTGCACGGAATCACTGTGTCGAGGATTTTCAAAAAAAAAAAGTTAATCTAAATTATTTATCGCAGATTTTTCACTATATTGTGGAATTTTGCAGTACCATACAATATGCATATGTTGTTAAAATTACATAGGTTTGTGAGCTTAGAAAATAAAAACATTAGAAGTGATTTTAAAAGAGCAAGAAAGGTTTATAAGAGTGTGGGGCTTATAAAGCATATATAAGCATATATATATATATATACATATACATATACATATACATATACATATACAT
>NW_004524614.1:2034767-2046899 GCF_000260255.1 Octodon degus | reverse complement strand
AGTCGCTACTTTGCTGATTTTCACTTATTGTGGAGGTAGGTGTCTGGAACGTAGCCTCTGCCATAAGTGATGGACCACTGTACCTGGAGAAAAGGGAATGCTATATTTTGTTTGGTGCTTAGTCTAATTGGAACACTTTGTGTAAGCCGTTTTAGTGGTTTTTTGTTTATTTGTTTGTTTGTGTGTTTGTGCCGGGTCTCACTAAGCAGCTCCAACTCATAGTGATCCTCATGTTTTCAGCCTCCCTAGTGCTGGAATTACAGGTGTGCACCACCACCCCGGGACTCCATCGCTGGTTCAGCATGCCCGGGGGGTGGGGCCAGTGTGGTGTAAGCAGTTTTAGTCTCTCTCCAATCCAGATGCTTCATCCTCCTCCTGCTTCTCTCCTTTAAATGGAGGGAAGAGATGGAGGTGTAGGATGCTGATGTAACTGCTCTCTTGCTCCTCTGCTCTATGATGTGATTTCCCAATGCCCCTACCTGGGTTTGTGCCCAAAGTGTATGCCTGGTCTGGCTCAGCTTTACAGATGGCACTGGTGTTGTCTGCACAGCTCCACCTCACCTGTGCGACCCCTTGAGCCCTGCCAATCTGCTCTCCAGCCTGTCCTTCAGCCATCATTGAAACGGCCCTCCTGAATTGGGCCGTTTCATATCAGCCCCTAGGCCCCCTCCAAAGTCTAGGAGCAAAGTTCAGAAAAACTAAACTTTATGCATTTCAGTATTATCCTCACTACATATGCCTCACCTCTCCTTGAGGAATATTTTTCCAGAGAAGGAAAATACAAGACACATCACGTGACTTCCTTCTCTATCTACCTACCGCCCACTTCCTCAAGGTCAAAAGCAGACACAGCTTTTTAATGTCATTTCCCAACACTGTGCTCCTTCCAGGTTCCAAACAGTGCCTAGAAATCCTGCTGAAGTCGCTCTTCAATGTAGAAAATGCTGAGAAAAAAGCCATGCAAGCTATCATAGATATGATAAAAGAGTGGGAGATTAACCTACAAAGTCCCATAAGCAAAAGGCTCGCTTGCCTGTGCCTGCTATTTTTGAAGCACACACAATGACAATGCCTTGAAGTTTTTTTTACCATTGCTTCTCATCTTTCTTAGGCAGGTGGAGGCTCTGAGCCTGAGTCAAATGCTGTACACAAGCAACATTAATCTCATTAATTTGCTTCAACTGCCATCCCAGGTTTACATGCACGGCAACCTTTATGGTATCTTATCATAGGATCCTAACTTTCTTCTTAACAACCTATCCTCTATTTCCATCAACAATATTAATACAGACTTCAAAGTACATGCAGTGAGACTTAAAAATCATCAATTTAAAGGAGAAAAGATTTACTTTGGCTCCATAATGAGTCAGCTCCAATGCTGTAAGCCTGAGGTGAGGCACAAGGGGATGTTAGAGAAGACCTGGCAGCCAGGAAGCAGGGAAAGAGGGAAGATCCAGAGAGGAAAGGGCTGGAACCAGACACAACCCCCAAGTCGTGTTCTCACGGTCCTCTCCCTTCAATGAGGCCCACACTTCCTGTTTCCACCACCTCCCCATGATGTCGTGCAATGATGACATCATCCACAGACAGACACACTGATAAACTTAGAACTCTCATGATGCACTCACTTTCCAAAAACCCATCAGCAACCGAATCTCCAGTGCAATAGGCTTTTTGTGGGATGTATCACATCCAATCCACAACAGCAAGCCAATGTGGAAGACAACTTATCACCTTCCTTCCCAAATCTATTCACATGAAATAGACATTTCACAGCATGCTAGCTTTTCATGACTTTCTCATTGATCTGACATTTTGCGTAACACATTCTCTTCTCAGGCACAGAAGTGATAACATTTAAAATATGGTAAAATCTTTAAAAAGGAATTGTATATGGAATCATCTGACTGCCTCACCTCCTCAACAAATTCAGTTTGTTTTCTTTACCATGTCACTTACAGGGTCATAAATAATAAAAACCACAACTATCTTTTGTTAAGTCCACTACTATTCTAAGCATTATGTATGCATTAATGCACCCAACTTATGATAACCACATGAGAACCAACCTCATTTTAGAGCATGAAAATGAGGCAAAGAATAATAAAGGAGCAAGTTCAACATTCAAGTTGAATTTTTTATTTGTTACTATGGAAGTCATCTAGCTATGTGACCATTATAATTCTGAAAAGTAATTTTAAGAAGTTACCTAAAATACACAAGCATGTGTTGGCTAATTGACTCTTACATGCTAATTAGCTTTGGGGGTTATTGTTATTCTTTTTAAAAATGTTCCAGAGTCTATGCTTTCAAAAGAAAGAAAGAAAGAAGAAAGAAGAAGAAAGAAGAAAGAAAGAAAGAAAGAAAGAAAGAAAGAAAGAAAGAAAGAAAGAAAGAAAGAAAGAAAGAAAGAAAGCGAGCAAGCTCAGCAGTTGTTCCAAGCCCCAGGCCCCAGGCCCTAGGCCCCAGCGATGACACCAGGGGCTTAAACCAAGAGAGCCAAACCCCAGTTACTAGAGAGAAAGCTGTCCTAAAGTAAGGCACATGATGAGGAAGCCACCAAGCCAAGTAGGCAAGCGAAACACTTAAGGCAGACAGACAGGAAGTGACTGGTTCTCCAAAAGTTCCACACATCTGTGTGCATGATGCAGAAGTCAAAATCCTCTCCCTGCATCTAAAAATCCTCTCCCTGCATGTAGAAACTAATAGATACAGAAAGAACTCACCCAGATAGCACACAAAGTGTTAGCTTCCACTGGAACGATTTCCTCTTGGCCTGTTCTCTGGCTGCCTGCCACTCATCCTCTAGGACACAGCCCAGGTTTCTGTCTGCTTAGAAGCCTGCTGTGCCTATGTATCCCCATATTGGGCTAGATGCCCCTCTTCCATGCCAAAAGCCCAAGGCAGGGCCAGCTAGAGAACAAATCTAGGCCACACCTTTCTCAGTCTCACACAATGGACACAGACATATGCAGCTGTACTGCAAAGCTCTTCAAATGCTGAGTGACAGCAATATCAGAAATATGTATGCCACAAAGAAATTATTCAGTTCTTGGAGCCTCAGCCACTCACATTACCTTCAAACACCAAAGGAGGCTGGCAGAATGAGGAATGAGGTTATTTTAATCTATATTATTAAGACACATTCCCTAAAAAATGCAAGTGAGGTCCAAATGCTTTTCATGTGTATGGCTGTACAAGTACTGCCATGAAATCTTCCTTAAATGAAGATATTTCACTTAAAAATCATTAGCTATCCAGCATATAAGACATTACTTAGGCTCCAACCTGGTTCTCTTCAGCCTTGTTTCAGATGATGAGAAACATGACCTTGATCGCAGCATATAGAAAGAAATCCTTCCATGATTGGGAGTACTTTTCTCACCATGGCAGACTATCTAGTTTCCATGGCTATGTTGTTAGCTTTTAGCCACTATGACAAATAATTATGGAATCAACTTAGAAACAGAAGAGGTTTATTCTGTCTCAGAATTCTGGAGGCCTTGAGCCATGACCAATGAAAGTGTGTGGTAAAGTCCAAAGTCAAATTTCCTACTTCATGGCCAGGACACAAACACACACACACAAAAAAAAAAAAAGAAAGCAAGCAACAGAAAGACAGGAGAGGGAGGAAGGGAGGGAGGGAGGGAGGGAGGGAGGGAGGGAGAGAGAGAGAGAGAGAGAGAGAGAGAGAGAGACCAAGCTATGGACCAATCCTTTACATATGGACTTAGGGACTTCCAGAGTATATTCTAGACCTAAACAATGGAAATGGCCTGAATAATTCCGGGTGATACTGTATTTGAAGGCCCACAATTCAAATAGGCAATGATAATGACCATGACCATAATGGCTCACATGGCTATGATGAAAAAGCAACTTCAGTCTTTAATCCATGGACAGAGACACAAAAATTCATAAATGATAGCAGTTCTCATTATGACTCCTGTTCTCCATTCTCAGACCTCAACCTCTCTTGATGTTTTTCTCTGTCAGTACTTTTTCATCAAGGGGTGTGAGGAGGCGATCAGAGAAAAAGGATCGTTAACATGTATTGGAATAGGTAGAAGAGATAACTCTTAATGTTTTATGGCACAGTAGAGAAACCATGGTAGACAACAATTAACTTTATATTTCTAAAAAGAGAGGATTCTTAATGATTCCAATGGAAACAACAAACGTTTAAATCAACAAAAATGCTAACTCCCCTGAACTATCTTGATCTGGTCATTACATTGCATACACATATCAAAACATCACTGTGTAGCCCATTAAAATGTACAATTATTATTTGTTCTATTAAATAATTATATATGTTCCATTCATTGACTTTAGATCTGTCCCTCTCCTGATTCCTCCTGTTAAGGTCCTGAAGCCAAAGGCTATCTTGTTTTCTGAGATTCCCTAACCTTTAGTATGTGCTGAAATTGGAAAAATAAAATGTTGCCTTTATGCTTGGGAAGAGGTTCCCTCCAATAATGACTGATTCAGCATCTTCTCTTGAAATTACTTCCCAAATATTTTTACTCGTCTTCCAATGAAACATCTGCCATGAAATCTGTCATGAAAATCCTAACAGTTCTCTCTCTCTCTCTCTCTCTCTCTCTCTCTCTCTCTCTCTCTCCCTCTCTCTCTCTCTCTCTCCTCCCTCCCTCCCTCTCTCTCTCCTTCTGTGAGAGCCCTGAACCCAACCACTCTCCCCCTCCATATCAGGCCATTCTCCAATTGTTTCTCACTTGGATATTGAAGCACTGTCTTAACCATTCACAAGTATGTCGCCACCCAGAATCAATATCATGGAAAGGCAAAACCACTTCCCATCAACCACATCTTAAAGATTGTCCCATAGTTTCCATCAAACTTTGAACACAGAGCTAATTTGCCTTTTTTTTTTTTTTTTTTTTTTTTTTTGGCAGAATCAGGGATTGAACTCAGGCCCTTGCGCTTGCCAGGGAAGTGCTTATTCCACTGAGCCATCTCTCCGGCCCCTAATTTGCATTCGTGTGTGTGTGTGTGTGTGTGTGTGGCCAGCTCAGCCCACCCTGGAGGCAGGGCTAGTGCAGCATGTACTGCTGGGGATCAACAGCTATCCCTGAGCCCTTGCTTAAGCTTGTCTAAGTAGTCACTTTAGACCACATGCTATCTCACCGGTCCATCACCATTCTTTGAGTAAGGTTTGTGCTAGTGTAGCAAAGCCACAAACTGGGTAATGTATAATGGAAGATATTTGGCTCATGGATCAGAAGCAAAAGTCCCAGATCAGATTAAGGTCTAGATCTGCTAAGACCCTCATTGCTAAATCATAGCAGGGTGGAAGACATCATATGGGTGAGAGAGAGCAAATAAGGGAGTTAAATTCATCCTTAGAGGACCTTTCTCTCATGATAGCAGAATAAACCCCTTCATGAGGGGAGACTTCTCTGACTGAATTATCTCTTAAAGGTTCTACCTTTCAGTGCATTTGGGATTGATTCAATGCATTTGCAATGAAATTTCTAACATAATAACTTCGGGGGCCACATTAAAATCATAGCATCCTCCATGATGTCCAAGGCTCTGCTGTATACGTGCTGCATTCTTGTCATCCTTTACAACCATTTAGCTCACTCCAACCTAAGAGCATTAGGTTTTACTATTATTATTCCTCCTGTTTACAATAACCTTTCCTGGATCTCCCTTCTTCTCCACTTCACATCACTGGTTTATTATAGTTTGAGTCTCTAAACTTAAAGCTAATCCCCCAAATAGGAATATTTGAAGCAAATAGGTTGCAACTACAAGACATGTACAATAAACCATCATCCACAGAGCCTAATGCTAGGGAAATAATTTGTCTAATTCAGTTTTGTCCTTTATTAGGAGGAAATAAATCTGCCAATGGTTGTTCCTGTGGGTTCTAACCTTAGTCTTACAATAAAGTCTAAGTTTCTGAACTTGATGGAAAAGTTCACACACCTGACACTGACGTTGCTAATACAAAGATCTCATCATAGCTACCACGGCACAGATGTTATGATGAAATCAAACCTAATTCTAAATCACAATCCTTTCTCCTTCTTGAGGAAACCTAAAAATTAATTTCTCAATCTTCCAGACACCAAATACTGATAAGCTTATCTATTTCTGAGATGAACTGAAAAGTTAATAGACAACTTACAGAATTTACTTACACAATTTATAATTGTAAAGTGTTTAAAGATTCTGTTAACTTCTATGATTGTAGTTGTCCAAAGAAACTTATAATACCATAAGGGCACTTGCTAAATACCTAAAACTCAGCTACTTTACTGTCCCAGGGTTTGTCAAGAGACTCCCCAAAATTTCTCTGTTTGTATTTACCTTCTTTTCCACTACAGAATTCTTCTATCTGGCCCACTTACAAGCCTCAGATTGGTGTTTAAAATCCCAAGGAGCACCCTCACATCTGTCATTCTCTTCTATCCTATTACTCTTGGACTTTGGAATTCTAAATTGAATCCTATATTTTTTGTGTACATATACACACACAAATTAGTTGCCTGTTGCATTAACTAGAAATAAACAATTTGAAATTTTTAAATAACTTCTATTACAATTTTTCTAATTTATTATTAGTTGTTATTTTTTCTGTCCCTAACTGATAAATTATAGGGAGGTACAGATAGGAAAAAAACAAGACAGGGCTTGACACTATAAACAGTATATCCAGGGCTTATACTATCACTCTAAGACTCTTGAGATATATCCCCCATCAGTAGAAGAGGGTTCAGTGTATTTAGTTTATGCCACTTTCTAATAAAATCAAAAGCTAGATACAATCTTACTTCAAATTAGAGACAGGAAAAAATTCCTTTAGGCAGAGACTTAGACATGAAGCTTAGGTGCTGGCAAGATAGCTCAGCAGACTACAGTACCTGCTTAGGCAAGCTTAGGCAAGTGCAGGGACTGCAGTTCAATCCCCAGCACCATATTCAGTGCCAGCCCCGCCCCCAAGGTGGGCTGAGCAGGCCACAGTGTCCGGACATAGTGGTGCACACCTGTAATCCCAGGGGTGGGGAGGCTGAAAACAGGAGTATCACTATGAGTGCAAGCTGCATAGTGAGACCCTGTAACAACCAAATACATTTTTTAAAAAAGATGAAAAGTGAAGCTTACAGAAAAAATAGGCTCTTAAAAATAAACAATATACATATTTACCAAGTACAGCAACCTTGAGGCAGTACATAGTACTCAAACCCCAATCACAGAGCAAGGGATATAGCTTAGCAGCACAGTACCTGCCTGGTAAGTTCAAGGCCCTGAGCTCAGTTCACAGTATGAAACAAAACAAAGTAAAGCAATCTAAACCACAGAACATGCCCAAATTAGGAATGCATTTGGGATTAAGTAACCACTTATGCCCACGGTAACCATTTGGAGTCATGAAGAAACATTTATACAACACTTTTCTGGAGGCCTGATGCTTTGCTCACAGTTATTTGTGACTCAAAGCTTCCAAAATTAAATGTTTAGTCTAGCAAAACATTCTCAAGCCTCAACTTTACACACATAATTTAGTATCTATTGACCAAGCCCAAGAAACTATTTGCTGTTTAAATATTTGAAATGTTCCTCGAAATATAAAAGGGGTAGAACAATATAGAGTAGTGTGTCTTAAATGCATCTGAGTCTATAAATTATCCTGGAATCAATAAATTGCTACCAAATATTCAAAGAAAATAACATAGCATCCTCTTTGTGCACAGGCAACCCTTCATGGTGGGGAAGACGTCAAGCACAAACTCGTTTTCCCATTTCCCACAAGACAAAAATCTCTTCTGTGACTAACATTTGAGCTTGTCATTACTACCCCTGAAAACTCATGGACTTCTTTAAAGTTGTGGGTAATATAGTTGCTTAGAAAGACTGTTTCTCTCTCTCTCTCTCCCATTTAAACTCCACATTGAGATTCTGAAAATGGAATTCAACTTGATGCTTGTGTTTTTGTTGTGTAGTGACTGTGTTCTACTGTAAGAACAACTCATGTTAGAAGATGATATTCAAGCCACTGGCTCCCTCAAACTCTACTGGTCTATCTATAAAGTCTAAGCTTATTCAGAAGACACAAAATAGTACACCTAAGCCTCCCCTGTGTGAGAGAGGCCTTTCCCCGTGTTCTCCAGACCTCCCCCGGCTGGCCAGACCCAGCACAGCCCGCCATCTAAGTAAGAACTTCTGCTGCACTCTTGGGAGTCCTGCAGACCCACCAAAACACAACACTGGTGAGTGTGTGGGAGAGCTTCTGGGCTCTCTCGCCCCCGCTTCTCATACCCCTCCAGACCCAGCCCAGATCTAGCATACAGACGTGAGGTAAAACCCTGAAGCTAAAGTCCCTGCAGTGAGACTAGGGTCAAAACCACACAGCTAATCCAGGAACAGAACGTCTTACCAGAGGTGTACAGCAAGCCCACCTCCAAGGGAAACAACAGCAAGGAGCTGAGCACAGTAACCAAACCCATGCCAGGCACAACTGCATGAACTAGAACTTGTTATATCAGTACCCGAATTTCATTAAGTGATAAGGACATAATTGCACCAAAGCTCTACACCAAAGGCCAGAGGTCAGTGTTAAACAAAATGATAAAGACAAGGACCAAAATGCAATCTCAGGCCTCAAGCCCACCCATAACAAGTGCAGAAGACATTAACTCAACTGAAATAAAAATGAATCAATAGTGTCAGAAGTAAATAAATAACAGCAGAAAGATACAGAGGAACTCAGAGCAGAATTAATTTCTGGAATAAAAAAACTCTGAATTTATAGCAGCTGAATTTAAGAATCAAATGCAGAAACATATGGAGGAAACACAATGCCCAACCAGAACAAATGCAGTGGACACTAGCTTAGCTGAAATACGTGAATTAGTAGCATCAGAAGTAAATAACCAACTGCAGAAAGGTTTAAAGGAACTCAAAGCAGAATTACTGTCTGAAATGAAAAAAGAAAACTTTAAATTTATAGCACCTGAACTAAAGAATCAAATACAGAAACATAAAGAGGAAACTCAATCTGTAAAAAAAACTCTGCAGTAAAAGAATTAATAACTGCTTTTAAAGAAGATATTGATAAAAAATACAGGAGATTTTAAAAAATGATGGATTCCTTGAATGAGCAATACAGGAAAGAATTAGATCTCATGAAGCAGAGTCAAAGAGATATAGAAGAACTTAAAATCTCAATCACATGTCTGAAAAACCATCTGAGTGAAAGTGAAGATAGAGTTTCAGATCTTGAAGACGTTGGTGCAGCTAGTGAAAAGGTAAGAAAAGATCTTTTAAAAACAACTAGGATGCAGGAAAAAATAATTCTTCACCTGCAAGACAATGCAAAGATGAACAATGTGAGACTAATAGGCATCAATGAGAAAGAAGGAGTCAATACAAATGATATAAAAAGAATATGGGCAGAAGTAATGGCAGAAAACTTCCCAAATATGAGGAAACAATCTGATACTCAGGTAACAGAAGCATACAGAATGCCAAACAACTTCAACCCAATTAAAAACACACCGAGACATATAATAGTCAAGATCCCAGAAATCCAACACAAGAATATCATACTGAAAGCCACTAGAGAAAAGAAGCAGATCACATTCAAAGGAAAACCCATCACAATTATGGCTGACTTCTCTTCACAAACCATGAAGGCAAGAAGAGCATGGAGCAGAATACTTCAAGTCCTCTATGAAAACAAATTCCAAACCAGACTACTATACCCTGCAAAACTCTCTTTCAAGTTTGATGGAGAAGTGAAACACTTTTTTTTTTTTTTTTTTTTTTTTTTTTTTTTTTGCAGAACCGGGGATTGAACTCAAGCTTGCGCTTGCCAGGGAAGCACTTATTCTACTGAGCCATCTCCCCAGCCCCAATACTTTCTTGACAAAGAACCACTGAAGAATTTCATGATGGCAAAACCAATCCTACACAGACTACTGAAAGATGTTATAGAGAGGGACCAAAATGATCAGAACTCCACCAACAAAAACAGAAGAAACCCACTAAATAGGACAAACAATCAAACACAGGAGAAAAAAAAACAGTTAAAAAACAGCATTCATAACATGTCAATCGTAAGTCAACACATCTCAATTATAACCATCAATGTAAATGGACTGAATTCACCAATTAAGAGAAATAGATTGGCTCAGTGGATTAGGAAAAAAATCCAACAATATGTTGTATACAAGAAACACATTTAACTCATAAAGAAACTCACAGGCTGAAAGTCAAAGGATGGAAAACAATACTACATGCCCCAGCACCTCAGAAAAAAGCAGGGCTAGCAATCTTGATCTCAGACAGTCTCAACTTCAAACCAAGAATGACCAAACGAAATAAAGAAGGCCACTATATACTAGTTAGAGGAAAAATTCAAGAGGAAGAAATAACAATCATAAATATGTATGCACCAAACACGGAAGCACCCAACTATATAAGGCAAACCTTAATAGACATGAAAAAGTTAATATCCAATACAATAATCTTAACAGGAGACCTTAACACCCCCTTATCCCAAAAAGATAGGTCAACCAGAGAAAAAATTAGCAAAGAAGTAGCACAACTGAACCAGATTTTGGATCAAATGGACTTGGTAGACATATACAGAGTGTTCCACCCAACCACAGCAGAATACACATTTTTTTCAGCTGCACACGGATCATTTTCTAAAATAGATCACATACTAGTACATAGGTCATGCTTAAGTATATGCAAGAAAACAGAAATCCCATGCATATTATCTGACCACAATGCAATGAAACTGGAAATAAATAATAAAAGAAACCAGAAAATAGTACAACAACAGCTATGAGATATAAATTAAAATGAGGTTAACCCATTCACAAAGTGACAAAGTTTAGAAGACATTAATTGGGATTTTTGTTTCTGACCATGGGAGTATAAGGAGGTCCAGATTAGCTCTTCCACTACAATGATTAGAAAACTGGACAAAATATTTAAAAAATGTTTTCTAAAATCAAATAATAATGTAGGAAACCACTACCTGAGGGAAAGAAAAGACAACTGAGTGTCTTTCTATCTGAAGCCAGTCTCTGGGCTGAAGCACCTTAAGGAAAGCCTCCCCAGAAACCTGGCAGTGTTACCAACTCAGAGAGAGAGAGATCTCAGCGTGGAGAGGCCAAAATGATGACAATTTGCAGAGCAGACACCCAAAGATGGGAGAGTTGACACAACCCCAAACTCCAGAAATTTGCATGAGAGTCGATATGAAACTGACTACATCTGCACATATGTCTGGCAAGTTCATCAAGACTATGGAGCAATTTCTAGAGTTCACACAAAACTAAACGATCTCACTGAACGGGAATCATGCCTCAGCTGTAGACCTGAAAATGGACCTCAAAGCAAGGTTACTTTAGACTCAGGTGCTTACAGAATGGTCAGGCTGATTTATGAGTATCGGACAATCAAAATCCAGCACCCACTTCACAAGGTCTGCATTTAATTAAAACTCAGTATATGTGAATAAAAGCAGAAAACTCAAAGGACACAGATGACCCATTACTAGCAGAAGGTTCACCAATATAAACAGGTTATAAGTGACAAAGGTGCTATCAGAAAGGGATGTTAAAATAGGTACTACAAGTTAATTCAACATGTTCTGGTATTTAGAGGAAAAGGTAGTAAAGAACTAAAAGATGTATGTAAGAAAAAAGTAGAACTTGTGGAAATGAAAACTAGAAGATCTGTAGCGAAATGTTAATCAGAGGGATTAATAACAGATTAGACACTGCAAAGAAAAGGATTTGTTAATTTGAAGACATAATAATAGAAATTATCCAAAATGAAGCATAGGAAAGATTATAAACAGAACTTCAATGAAAAATGAGGGACTCTCAAGGGAGGGCTAATGTACACATAAAATATATAATTAGAATATTAGGGAAAGAAGAAAGTAGGGAGGAAAAATACATAAATATTGGAGAAACAATGTGGAAAAATATTTCCAAATTTGATAAAAAGTATCAACTCAAATGTCTAGAAACTCAATGAATACCACATAAGATACACATAAAGAAAAATACATCAAGGCATTTCACATTCCAATGTAAAACCCCCAGAAAATATCTAATAGATACTTGCTATAAAACATAA
>NW_004524614.1:2027099-2034662 GCF_000260255.1 Octodon degus | reverse complement strand
AGAGAGAGAGAGAGAGAATATTTCATGTTGAAGGGAAAAAAATAAAAACCTTATCAGGCCTCTCAGTCAGTCAGGAGGCATAAGCATTAGTGACCTATGGCAAAACATAGTTAATAATAAAATACTGGGGGGAAAAAGAACTTTGTCAGAAGTTCTTTTCCAAAGCTATGCAAGACGTTACAACATATTTTAAAGAGCTTTCAAACCTGTTAATTCAGAATTTCATACCAAGCAAATATATTTCTAAAAAGTTAAGGAGAGATCATTTTCTTTCACACAAATAAATGTTGACAAGATTCATGAATTATTTGAAAAACTATTAGAAGTTCTTCAGGCTAAATCAAAGAATATCAGATAAAACATAGATCATATACATACATAAAAGAAGAATCCCTAAAGGAGGAAATCTTTAGGTAAATGAGACATTTCCTCCCAGAAATTTTAAAGATAAGTAAGATAGTGCATTGTGGGAGATATAAAATACCTGGAAGTGAAATTGATAGGACAAAAGATAAAGGAAAAATAAACAAAGGGGGAATGAATGAAGGAATATTTTAATACAGTCCTTATAAAAGTATATGACTGTTTTATTAAGGAATATATATGAAGGTAGAAAGTGGCAAATGAAAAAATATGTAGGTGGGGCCGGGGAGATGGCTCAGTAGAATAAGCGCTTCCCTAACAAGTGCAAGGGTCTGAGTTCAATCCCCAGTTCCGCAAAAAAAAAAGAAAAAATACGTAGGAAAACCTAGAACAACCACTAAAGACCAAACAAACAAAAGAATTATAGTCTAAAAACCCAGAATAGAGACAAAAAATATGATTCATAAAATAATCATTGTTTTTAAAAGATAAAGAAAAAAGAAAGTAAAGAGCAAAGAAGGAACTAGAGAAGTAGAAAACAAACAGAAAGATGGTCTTTTAAATCCAAACACAGTGCTATCTATATTCAGTACAAATATCCCAAATGTATCCATTATCTGAACTGAAGGGTAAAAAGAAGAAATTAGAAGAAAAACCAGGCAACATATTAAATTAAATAAAAATGCCAAAATTTGTGTGACCTGACTTAGAAAAGTCTAAAATTCAATGTGATTTCTTAAAAAAAGAAAATCAAATTTGAAGTACAGTAAAACTGAAAAGTAATGAAAACAGAAAGGACAAATGAGAAAAGGAAAAAATGAAAACAAATTTTTGCAAATAGGAGGGGAAGAAAGATTGAAGGGAGCATAGCAGAATGGGCTAAAAAAAAAAAAAAGAATCAAGATATGTCATGTGCAGATACAAATTCCCAATGCCAAATGGTATCTTTATGTGGACCTAAAAATGGATCTACAAAATTAATTAATTTTAAAGAGAAAAAGGGGGTGGGGGATATAGCTCAGTAGAATAAGTACTTGCCTAGCAAATGCAAGGTCATGTGTTCTATCCCTGGTACCGCCAAAAAAGAAAAAAAGAAAAAGAAAAAGGGATAAACAGTAAAGAAAATAAAAGTAGATATTTTGAAAGAAATGTTTTCTGTCTATAGATCTAACTTATGGAAGTTACAATGATTTTTGGTAGCACTGTTTAGAACAGAACAAAGTGAAAAATTATCTCATGTTACTGAATCAACTCTTCTAAATTATGCTGGTTGCATGAGACTACTTTGAAGCTATTTACAAATGTTACAAACAGGTAGGTAGTAACCTTGGAAAACATTTATTTATTTGTTTGTTTGTTTGTTTGTTTGTTTGGTACAGGGTCTTGCTACAAAGCTTGGACTCACAGTGATTTTCCTGTCTCAGCCTCCCCAGAGCTGGGATTAAGGTGTGTGCCACCATGCCTGGTTTTGGTGGCCAGCCCAACATGCCAGGGTTCTGGGGTGGGTGCAGCAGGAATGGCGTACCAGGAATCAAACTCAGGTCTTTTTGCTTGCCAGGCAGGTACTTAGACCGCCGAGCTTTCTCCCCAGCCCCAACCTTGGAAAATATTGATGACATATTAAACAAATAAAGCAGGTTATAAACCATGACCCTATGTCCCAGTTTTCTAAAGGATTATTCTGGGCAGATTAAATATCAGAAGGATATAAGGCCTATAATTAGTACTGGGTGGGAGTCTCATGAAGAATGATTTTCTTCTCTGTTCTCTATTGAGTGTATAGTATTTTTAGATTACGAAATTAATAGAATTTAATCTAATATTCAAACCAAGCTTTCAGTTTCTCTCAATAACCTGCCAATTATTCTATCTAATCATTATACATTGTATACATGTATTGAAAATTCATACTGTACACCATAAATATATGCAATTTTTATATATCTGTTTTTAAAAGTGGGGAAAATTATCTCTGAAATGTTCCATTAAAATATTTCTTAAATTGGGGCCATGGAGATGGCTTAGTAGGATAAGCGCTTGACTGGCAAACGCAAGGATCTGAGTTCAATCCCCGGTTCCGCAAAAAAAAAAAAAAAAAAAAATCCTAAGGAAGAATAAAGGTGGAACAGGCTAGAGTAAACAAGCACTGTATTAACCTAGAAAATGTTGCATTTGTCAAAACTTAAGTGCTTATGTTATTTTAGCAAGGAGGAAAGATATGATTTAGAGCAAAGATTAAAATTTCAGTTTGTTCATTTATCTTAAAAAGCAGTTTGAAATTGACATTTAATACAATCACTTAGCAACTTTCTAACTGCCCCACTGGTTTTTAGACTAGGCTTAAGAAAGTAAATTATATATAAATTCCTTAAATTTTTCCCATAGCTTTCCACAGGAAAATTTTATTATTCTTTTCTTCTTAGCAAAAAAAAACCCCACTATGTAGTCAGATTTATTTTGGATAAATTTTGGACTTGTAATATTCCTCCCACCATAAATATTTCATTCAATGATAAACCTCATAAAAATACCAAATGACTCAATATTGCGGTCCTCTTAGAAGACATGTGGTTGGCAAAGTCATTCAGCTCCAGTTCTTTAAAAGATAGAATGAACAACAAACTGTAGGCTTTTGGACCCAAGCAGGAGCAGTCTGTCCTGCTCTGTCACAAAGCTCCACATGCGCTTGCTCAGCATATTTGGTCGCCTACTACCATCAGGGACGCTCCTACTTGAAGATGGAGGAAGGGCCAGGCAACAAACTGAGGAGCAGATACACAGAATTCGACCAAGTTCTGCCCTCCCAGGGGTGGGGACTTAGGTGAAAGGTGAATGAAATCATCTACAGTCAGTGTGGAGCTACAAATTCCCTAAGAGTTAGGTACCATGCTTTTGAAAATAATTCACCCACCCTTCTATGCATTGTGGGTGATGCTCAGGAGAAGGTGTCAGTAGCCTGCACACACTAGCACAGGCAGAAAGTGGCTGCTGGGTTGTATACCTTAAAAATCCTTCAAAGCTTCGAGGAGATGACTGGATCATGAGTTTGTGATAGCGGATCACAGGTGTGTCCGCCGAGAGCTTAGACCTGCTGTGATGCCATGAAACGAAGTCTGCTGGGAAAAGCGGGTCCCCGTGAGTGTGGCCAGGAGGGCTTATCCTCCTCCTTTGATCCTCCTGGCTTCCTGCCTGCCCTGTCATGGACTCTTCTTCTCTGCCATGTCCCTCTGCCATGCTGCCCCTGCCTTGGTGCCAGCTGTAAACTGAAACCTCTACAAACTGTAAATTGAAACAAACCTTTTTCCTTTAATGTATATTTGTCTGGTATTTTGTCCTAGCAACAAGAAAGTAACTAAGACAGTGACCAAGAGGGCAGCATTGCCAGGAGCACAGCAAGCACTCCTGCCATCACTGGCCCTCAGGGCATTCACTGTGCTCTGACATTTTCTCCTTGCTCTCCCTCCTCCTCTTCCTCCTCCTCTCATCTTCCTTCTCCCTCTGTCTCTCCCTCTCCCCACCCCCTTTCCCACTCCCCCTCCCTCCTTACCCTACCCCACTCCACAAGACCTGCATTAACCTCATCCTGTAGACAGGAATGTGATCACTGAACTAGCTGTCCTGAGACTGCACTAGCATGACAGAGCTAGGAGGGAAGGCAGGACCCAGCTCTCCACCATGGCCCACCCAGTACCCACACTGAACAGCCGCCAGCTGCAGGTTCTCCCCTCCAGGGTTCCACCACCTTTCCCCACCAGGCTTCTTGGGTTTGCACCCATCCCTGGAGCCCCTTCAGGCTTTTGCCGCTGCTCTGCCAAAACCCAGGCATCCTCTAGAAAAGCCTCACTCTGCTCGTGACCAGTGAGTCCTCCTCTTTCTCCTTCTCTGTACCCCCCTTTATTACATAAATTATCTTTTTCTCATATATTCTCTGGTTAAAAAGCAAAGTATAGTTTCACACCAAAACTTGCAGAGGTAGATTTTCACTAAAATTAAAAAATCAATACTTGACTAAAGTCAGCATACTTCAACTCTGTCAATACAATCAGTGCCAGCTTTGAGCTAGGAATAGTGCAAGCACTTAGAACAAAGATAAATAAAACAGCCACTGTCCTTCACGGCTCCTCTGGTGCAGGGATAAAGGAGACAGAGTAATTTCCAAAGAGAAGGGTTGGTACTGCCAGGACTTTAGGTACTGAAGTCCACTGAGGCTTCCAGAGCAAACCAGGAGAGTGAGGGTGATGCCCAGAGGAGGTAAACATACAGGCTCCTATTTTAGGCACAAAGCATGAGCCAGGTGTGGTGGCACAAGTCTGTAATTGCAGTGGTTGGGAGACTGAAACAGGAGGATCACAGAGAGTTCCAGGTCAGCCTGGACTACATAGAAAGAACCTGTCTCACAAACAAACAAACTAACTAAACAAAAAAGGAACAAAAGATGAATGCAGGGGCTCCAAAATGACATTCTGGGTAAAATTACAAATATATTTAACATCCTCAAGGTGACAATGAGTCTGCAGCATTACATCCTAGAGGCCCTAAAGAGATCTGCCTGGCTGGCAAACAAAGGGTGTGCTCTGTGTCAAGGAAAATGAGAGCACGAGGGGAGCCCACGACTGAAGGAGCTCTAGGGCCACACAGCGATGCTAACTGCAGAAACACCGGAAAGACACTGAAGAATCCACAGGGCAAACTGGAGGTGATCAGATTTGCTGGACAGACTAGAGAAGCACAAGGGGGGCAGGAAGGAAAATGCCCAGGTTAAAGCATTCTGGGGATGAAACTGGAGAGAAACAAGTCCTGATATTCAGGTTGGGGGAGAAATAAAAGAAGTGGGAAATTTGGGGAAAATAATAAATCACTGAAATCAAAAAGGTGACGCAGAGAGAAAGAAAAGTTGGTCCTGGGACATCACTGGTAGTGTCATGCAGTGCTACACAAAAATGATATTTAAGTGTGGAGAATGGAAGGAATAGATGCTGGAGAGAAAAGAGGGCTTTTCCTTGGATAGTTCTACATTGCGGTTTTCTTGCAGCCTTCGAATGGAAACAGTATGCATCGGGACATTCATGCAGAGCGACTGGAGACCCATATGGACTGGAGACTGAGGGACCACTACTGTAGGAAGACTGTGAAGCCAGACAGTCCATGCAGAACTCAAAAATAAAAGAATGGAAAATGCTGGGAAGTGGCACATGGCAAGGTTTAGAGAGCCATTTTTAGCTTTTAAATGCTCACAAAAGAAGAAAAGTCTAAAATAAATGGGCAAAGATGTTATCTTCAGAAACTAAAGCAACAAGAGCAATTTAAACAAAATGCAAAGAAGACAGACAATGATAAGGCAATGCAGTGAATTACAAAATACAGAACTCAAGCTGGGGAGATAGCTCAGTGGTCTAAGCACCTACCTGGCAAGAACAAGGACCTGAGTTCAATTCCTAGTACCACATGCAGGGTTAGCCCCGGAAACCCAGGCATACCTCATTGCCCGAAACTGGGCATGGTGGCACATGCCTGCAATCCCAGCACTGAGGAAGCTAAGACAGTAGGATCACTATGACTCTGAACTGCATAGCAAGACCCTATGCCAAATAATTAAGTAAATTTTTAACAAAGAAAAAAACCATAGAACAAAGACTAAAGATTTATTGGCAATATGTATGCAAATGTGAAATTTGAATATAAAATTAAAAATAATTACAAAGTAATACCAAAAAGACTCCAATAACACAGGAAAAATAATTTTAAAATCAACAAATGAGTTTATCTCAAATCGAACTCTTTTGTACAGCAAAAGAGTCAATAATCAAAGTGAAGAAATAGCCTGCAAAATGGCGGAGGGTGGGGATTGTAAGCTGTTCTTCTAACAGAGAGCTAATATCTTGAATATATAAGCAACTCAAAAATATTAATCCCATGGGCCAGGGAGATAGCTCAGTAAACTACGAGCTTGCCTGGCAAGTACAAGGTCTTGAGTTCAATCTCCAGTACTGAAAAAAAAATTAAAATAAAAAAAAATTATCCCTACACAAAACAAATTAAAAATAAATCAGCAAGTGAACTGAATAGATACTTCCCAAAGTAAGAAATACAAATAGCCTACAAGTATATGAAAAAAAAATGTTCTTCATCTTTAACGATTAGAGAAATTCAAATCTAAACAACTCTGAGATTCAGTCTTATACCAAACAGGTGGCCATCAAGAACACAATATACAAAAGCTGGTGAGGAAATGGGGGAAAAGAAACCCTTCTACATTGTTGGTGGGAATGTAAACTAGTACAACCACTATGGAAATCAGTAGAGATTAAAAAAAAAACCATAAATATAGAAATTGTGTTTGACATAGCTATACCTTCCCTGAGTACATTCTCAAAGGAGCAAAAGGTACCATATGGTAAAGACACATACCAACCAATGCTTATAGCAGCAAAACTCACAAGAGCTCAGTTCTGGAGACATGCTACATGCCCATCAAGAGATAAGTGGTTAAGGAAAATGCAATGTGTGCACACAATGAAGTACTATTCTTCAGTTAAAAAAAAATGAACTCATGTCATTTACTAGAAAGTAAATAGATAGAACTTGAAACCATAATGTTACATGAAATAAGTCAGATACAGAAAGTTAAATTCTCTCTCATATATAAGAAACCTAAAACATAAATGACAGTGAAATACAGGAGCAATGGTAAGAAATGAAGAGGCAGACTTGACAGAGAAGGGAAAGTGACCAAAGCAGGGAAGGAGGAAGAGCAGGGAGAGGCATGAGAGAGAAAAAAGCTTGTTTCATCTTCAGAGACTTTTTACAGCCAATCATGCATCAGACAACACACTATCAGGAGAAATACTGGTTCCAGAAAGGACACTGGAAGAACTTCAGGATAGCCTCCCTGTAAAGCCCTTTGATATGGAATTCCAGAGCTGAGGGGTAGCTCAGTGGTAGAGTACTTGCCAGGTTTGTGTGAGGCCCTGAGTCCCCTCACCAGTATAGCAAGAAGCAAAACACAACTAGAGAAGGCTTACAAACCTTTTACCATAACTCCAGTGTTCAAGAACCTCAAATTTTATCATTCACCTAAATTGCTCATGAGGCAATGCTATATTCAGGTTTTACAATGTGCTCTGACCTGTAAGACTTACTTTAGCAGTTATCATATTTGGACAAGTATATTTATATATATATTTTTTATTTTGTGTAGTA
>NW_004524614.1:2024280-2025782 GCF_000260255.1 Octodon degus | reverse complement strand
CCCTCAGAACAAACAAGCTTGACCACTACACAATCATCAAGTTCCCCCTGACCACAGAGTCAGCCATGAAAAAGATCAAGGACAACAAGACACTCGTGTTCTTTGTGGATGTCAAAGTCAATAAGCGCCAACTCAAACAAGCTGTAAAGAAGCTATATGACATTGATATTCCCAAGGTCAATACCCTAATCAGGCCTGATGGAGAGAAGAAGGTATATGTTTGATTGGCTCCCAATTATGATACATTGGATGTTGCCAACAAAATTGGGATCATCTAAATTTCTGAGTCCAGCTGGCTAATTCTATTGCGTGTGTGTGTGTGTGTGTGTGTGTGTGTGTGTGTGTGTGTGTTACCAGGTATTGAACTCAGGACCTTGTGCTTGCCAGGCAGGGGCTTATTCTACTGGGCTGTCTCCCCAGCCCCTGGCTGGCTAATTCTAAATACATACCTTTTTCCCATAAAAAAAGAGAAAGGTGGGCAGTGGGATACTATATCATATCCATTAGGCTACTATTCAGAAATAGATAAAATAAAATAACAAATGTTGGCAAAAAGGTAGAAAAATTGACAATTTGGATAGGAATATAAAATGGCACAGTGCCTGTAGAAACAGTACAGTAGCTCTTCAAAAATTAAAAATAAAATTATCACACAATCTCACAATTACTCACAATAGCTCAAACGTGGAAGCAATTAATTCAAGTGGTCACAATAGATGAATGGAAAGCAAAGTGTGGTGTAGCCACGCAATGGGATATCACTCAGCTTTGAAAAGGCAAGCAATTCTGACACACACCACCACACAGATAAACTTGAGGACATTCCACCAAGTGAAATCAGTTAGTCAAAAAATAAAATTATACATATATAATACATATATAATGCTTCCACTTACATGTGACTCTTAGAGCAGTCAAAGCCCTAGAGACAGAAAAAATGAATGGTAGTTACCCAGCTGGGGCAAGGAATGCAGAGTTAGTGTTGATGGGTACAGCAGAATTCCATTTTGCAAGATTAAAAGAGTTCTTCTGTCAAAAAGAATCATCATCTACACCTAGATTACAAAGCTGGAGTCCACAGTTGAGCAGTGAGGCAGGAGAGGCTAAGTTCAAAGGGAGGCCTCTGCTCTTGGGCAGAGGCCTCTTGCAGGTGGGCCATGAACATGCTTGTGGGCTTCCCAGCAAGTCAGCCAGTAGACGGACTTGGTATATAAATCACGGTCAGCTCTGAGCTCAAATTCCCAGCATGATTGTTTCGATTGCAAGGAAAAGATAAAAATGTTCAATTGCCAAGAGCCATCTATTTTGAAAAAACTGTGTTAGGTTCGTCTCCTAACTATAGTTTTCATCAGTTATAACTTTTACCACTTAAAAGATGGCAAGAATTTCCAAATTTAATTTATGTTCTTTGGGTATTTCTAGTTTAGCAGGCACTATACCACTGTTCTTAGCTGTGAGAGCACATTAAATACCTGACAATAATCTTGCATAATACACAAACT
>NW_004524614.1:2009472-2024021 GCF_000260255.1 Octodon degus | reverse complement strand
CACTTTTACATTAACTGCTGGTTTTCTTCCTATGTACCAGCAAATTTATTTTCATCTTCATCTATGTCATTTTAATGCAAAAAAAAATCTATTTCAAGGGTTTCAACACATTTAATATATACCTAACTAACATTTACAAACAGAAAGAGAATTCCCTGAATACTCACCCAGGCTATTTTTGCTTCGTTTTAAGCTATTGGATCTGCAAGCTATACCTACAAGCCATAGGACTAGAGAATTATGTATTCCTGGGTAACCATCTGTCCCCCCCCCGTTTGCTGCTTCTCTCACTGCTCCTTCACTCATGCCTTGGAGAGGCTACAGCTACATTTTTCAAAGCTCTGCAGTGGGTGTGCATTACCTATGGAGCAGCATCTCCTCCAGCCACAGATGAGAGGCATGGCCTGCAGTCCTTTGCACCACGACGGGAAAATGAAAGCAGCAGGGATGTTTGCATGTCTCTAAGTAATAAGACAGCTCAGGGCTGATCCTATGATAATCTGGGAGAATTATAGTATGCCCTGCAACCGTCCTGTTCTAATTTACCTGGCAAAAAACACAAGAAACTTATAGCAGAAAGTAGAGTCAAGTGGGGTCAAAAGGAGCAATTTTTAAATTTCAATTAACACATAATTATTGCCCATATATATGGAGCACAGTATGATAAGCTGATACATGTACAGAATGTACAGTGATGAGGGAAATTAACACTGCCTTCTCCTTAAACACGTATCATGTCTTTGCGTTTGGAAACTTCTAATTCCTCCTTCTAGGCCCTTATAAAACATATAATAATTCTTGTGACCTAGAATCACTATACTATGCCGTAGAACTTTACAACTCATTCTTTCTGTCAACTTAATAGCAGACGACAACTATTAACAATTTGTTATATGTCCTCTTTAAAATAAATATAAGTTCTAATTTTTTGTTGCTAACCAGTGTGCTGTGCTATTTTTCAGTCACAATATTATTCTAAACTCTTGCCAGTGGCTCCTCTGGCCTCTAATCTTCCTAGCCTCTAGTAAACACCATTCTTTACAATACAAAAACATGCAGCAAAATCTTTCACCTACCAAATTAGCAAAGGGAAAAAAATTCCCGGTGCTGTATCTCGGCATACCATAACAGAATGTGTAAATAGATAGCATCTCTTTTGGGTTATTCAATTTCCCAGTACCTGGAAGATTCGTTCCTGGAGGCTGTGAGCACACTACCTGGACAACCACAGGGACCTGAGCTTCCTGGAGTCTCTGCAGAGCTCTTCCCTTCTACTGCACGTCCCTGTGGAATCAGGTCATGCCCATGCAGGCAGCAGCTGGCACCACTGAGGAAGGGGCAAGCCAAAGACAGGTGCACCAAACACACCTTCTCCTTCCTGAACCTTCTCTCCTAAAATAGCCCTTGGATTTTAACAAACTGTAGCCTACAAAGATATCTTAGATATATCAGCTTTTGTTTGACATTTACACAGAAAACCTAGATCAGTGCCAAAACCCAATGAAGTATGTTGAACAAGACCATATGTGGGACATGTGTCTGGTGAAAATCTAAAGCCAAGTAGTAGAAACTTAAAACCATGGAACATTTTCAAAGCCTGACAACTAGACAGGGCATGCAGAGGGGACAACAAACATTATCCTCCAGCATGACAGCAAAATAATGAAGTCTCCTTATTAAAATGAAAAAAAAAAGGCTGGAGAACCTAGAGCTCACACAGACACATACAGAGCAGTCAACAGACGAGGCTGCAAAGCTCTGTGACCAGCTTGCTCACCGCGAAACCTCTCTGCCTCTTGGGAAGATTTCAGGCCCCTCTACTATTAAGAAGCCCTTAGCTGGCCCTAATCACAGCAGGTTTTTGTTTGTTAGTTTAATCTTTTATTTATTTATTTGGTACAGGGTCTTGTTGTGCAGCTTGAACTCCAGGTGTTCCTCCTGTTTCAGCCTCCCCACTGCTGAGATTACAGGCATGTGCCACCATGGCTGGTTTAGATGGTTGGCTTGGTGTCTGGGACCGAAACTGCATGTGGTACTGGGGATTGAACCCAGATCTTTGCACTTGCCAGGCAGGTGCTTAGACCGCAAAGCTTTCTCCACAGCCCACCACAGGAGTTTTAACACCACCTGTGTAAAGATTTTTGTAGAACTGGCCTGGAGGCACCCCTTCACCACCCTCAAGCACTGGGCTGCTGACTGTCCTGCAAACACCCAGACAATCCATCATTACATTCTCTCATTCTCTTCAAGGATATTTGGGCACTGTAGTTTCTTACCATAGACTTTTTATGTACTGGGGATTGAACTCAAGGTCTTTGCACTTGACTATAGCTTAACCCCTTTTTTTCTATTTTTATTTAACTTTGAGACAGAGTTTCACTAAGTGCTAAATTGCACAACCTGGGCTTGAACTTGCAATCCCCCTGTGCCTCAGCATTCCCAGAGTGCTGATTACAGCCAAGGGCTACAATATGTATAGCATCTTTTCAGATTGCTAAGGGAGAAACTCATTTCTGGATTCAGTATCAAAAATATCTGCATCTTGGAGTAGTTACTTTTTTCCCCTAATAGACAAAAATTCTCATGATAGATCACACCCCTTTTAACACTGAGTACTCAGAGGCTTTGAGCCAGGTTTATGTCCCTCTTTGACCTCTGATTCTGTCTTACTCTTTCTCACTCCTATCTCCCTATTCCATGTTCTCATTTATCTGTAGTTGCAATATTTCATGCATTATTGAGAGGCAGAGTCAAAAATTCTTACCCCAGAAGGACTAGAGTGAAATTATTTTTTAAATAACTAGCAATATAGAAATAAGAACCTGGCACACACTAGGCAGAATTTGCTAGCAATGTGGTTTTAAGCTGAAGATAGATTGTATTTCTAAGTCATCTCTTACTGTTTTTGACTATTTATAAAAAGTGACAGGGGCTAGGGAGATGGCTCAGTAGAATAAGTGTTCCCTAGCAAGCACAAGGGCCTGAGTTCAAGTCCCTGGTTCTGCAAAAAAAAAAAAGGTGGCATCCTATAGAAAGCGTCACAAAGCCTGATCACATACTTAAAAGCCTTTGTGAAAATACAAGATGGTCTTTTACAGAGAGGTTCCTGTCCTTAAAATTCACAGGATTTCCTTACTTATAAGAGTCCAATCTAGCCCTTCCTCACCTTTGGTCTTCCCTCTAAGTTGAACTGTCCCATACCCACAGTTAAAAGTCAACTGGGGATCACAGAATTCCCAGAAGACCATCACTGATCAAAGATTTTTTAAATAGGGCTGGGCAGATAGCTCAGCGGACTAAGTGCCTGCATAGACAAACAGAGAGAGCGGGGTTCAATCCCTGGCACCACATGCTGCACCAGCCCACCCCCCAGGTGCACCAAGCTGGCCACTGAGACCAGGCATGATGGCACACACCTGTAATCCCAGCCCTGGGGAGATTGAAAACAAGAATCCCACTACAAATCTGAGCTGTGTAGTGAGACCCTGTACCAAATACATTTAGCAGAGCACAATGTTGAAAACAAAAAATAAAAATCCATTGGTTTCTTTTGCAGAGGACATATAACAAAATGCTAATGCAGCTATTGTCTGTAAGCATGCTTAGGTCCATCAAAGATTTGTTTCTGACAGGTTATGGCCCTAGTATGAATTGCTGAATTATTATGGTGGTCATCCAATATGGCTGAAGCCCTCAAAACAACAGCTTATCTTCACAGAGACCACCTCCCTGCTTCTGCACCAACTCAGCCAAGGGTGCAATTTCCTTTCACCTTTCCTGCCACCTCAGGGAAGGCCCTAGTCAGCTCCTCAGGTATATCTAAACATCCCCTCAAACCCCACCCCTGGCGAAAGGTCATAAAAACCTCAGCCTCCCTTTGTTCCAATCCAGAGAATTCCTTATCTTCCCAAATTCTCTCTGTGTCCTCCAAAATAATGAAGCCCCTTGCCCTTTTTCCTTCTTCCTGTTTCTCTGCTGCGACACCGTCAAAATCTATCATTTTTGGTGCTGTGACCTGGAACGGTGAGTAGTGTGGCTCCCGGGGCATCCCCTGCCCGGGTTTTGAGCTCCCTCACTGAACTGCCTTCCTTCTGCTTTTGCCTGTGCTGCCTGCCATTGCTAGCTTGCATCCAACACCAGCCGATTTTAATCCACACAGGTGAGGCCCAAAACTCGTCTCAGGGAATCCCGCCTCATATTTTCCTCTTGTCTCGAAAATCGTGAGCTCACGTCGGGGTCCCCACTTATCGTCCTCGGCCACGTGGTCTCCTGGCTCCCTGCTTTATCTAGTGATGACTGACAAAGTGGATGTTAGCCCTCTCTCTCTCACACACTCACTCTAGGCTAAAAAGTGACGGCTTTTTAGTGGGAAGTGATGTCAGGCTTTTGCTATAATTTTTGGCTCACCTTTTAATTTGGTCACCATGGGAAATACTCGTTCCCAACCCCCAAGAGACACCCCATTGGGATGCCCGGTCCATAATCTCAGCTCCCTTGGCCTCCAGGAGGCCATAATACCTAAGCGATTAATCTACTGTCAGACAGCTTGGTCACAATATAAGCTAGATCGTAAAATCCAGTGGCCCACACAAAAAGTTTTGATCCACTAATTTTCCAAAGTTCTGTCACCACACCACATGGCTAGATATCACCAGTATTCCGGCTTTTTTTTTTTTCTTTGAGGACACGTCCCTCCCTCACTTGCTTCTTCTAATTTACCCTCTAACCTCTAACTTTCAGGGTCTATAGAGATGCCTCTCCTCCCTCCCTGCCTTCCTCTCTTCTGTCAATCAGTCTACATTCCTCACATTCCTGGCCAACCCCCCTCCCAACTTACAATCCAATCACAGTCTTTTTTTCCTCCAAAAATCTCACTCTAAAAAATCAACTAATAACTCATTTTTCCCCCAGTAGTGCATGCCCCTCCCTCTGCTAGCCACCAAGTTAAACAAAAGGTAACAGCCCATGGAGAAAGCCAGCGAGCAAGCATACTGCCCTTTCCTGTCGAGCCTCAAGCTTCCCTTCTTTTCCCCACTCCCTGCGCCCGCCCCCCAGCCCAGCCTCCTCTGCAAACGGTCTCCTGTTCCAGGACTTGTTCCTTGTCAGTGCTCCTCTACTGTGCTGCGCCTGCCCTTACACTCTGCTCCGTTTGCTTACTCCCACTCAAACCTGATACACTGTATTAGACCTAAACATATATATATATGAGGGTTTTTTAAAACCTTTTTTCCCCAAATTCCTCTCATAAGAGATCTCTGCTAATTGACTCACAAAAGTTCTGACTAGTCTCTCATAATTACAAACTTAAAAAGGTCATCATAGTTTAACCTGGCCAGAAATATTTGAGTGCACTCTCATTTTATAAAGATGTCCGTATGTCCTGTATGTACTTGTTTGTTTTTATGTCATTCTTCAAACAGCTGTTCCTTTTTATTTGAGCTCTAAAACATAGACTTAAAAGCATGCTTTCTCCTGAGTTACCAGCTGGTCTAGGTAATATCAAAATTAACTTATAATTAAATAAAAACCATTAAAATGGGGAAGATTTGTACAGGACTCTTGATTGATGAATAGAGGGTCGTCAACCTTTGTTCATCAATAGAGAGCCCCCAATAATTTGGTCATCAGATAAAAGACAAAGTTTTTTCAAAAATTGAAATAAGGTTTTCTCATAAAAGATGTTTAATATATTAAAACACATTCATGCCTTCTAAAATACTGTATGCTACAATATAAATATTCTTTTAGATTTAAGCATATGCCTTTCTCTTATGCTCCAGGTATTTATAATAAGAGGTTCCCATCAAACCAACATGAGGTCATCAACCAAATAATTTTCTAACTAAAACTGACGTGATATATATCCTATGTATGTGCCGTTACATTTAGAGATGCATCCTCCTGTCAAGCCAACATGAGGTCATCAGGCAGATAATGATTTTATAACTAAAACTTATATGATATGTATCCTATGTACATTTAGAGATGCAAAAAAAAATGGGGATTTCATATGACTGTTATGCTGTACTGCTATGTATGACTATTGATGTCAAATGATCTCTAGGAAATTATGTAACTGTTGTCCATTAATATTCTACAGGGATTTAACTGCTAAAATGTCCATGGTTGAGGGGCCGGGGAGATGGCTCAGTGGAATAAGCACTTGCCTGGCAAGTGCAAAGGCCTGAGTTCAATCCCCGGTTCCACCAAAAAAAATAAAAATAAAATGTCCATGCTTGATAAGAAATAATTCTTCTCTGGTTATACTTTATATTTCAAGGTACTTAATACTCAGATAAAACTCTAATAATCAAGTGTATTGCTCCAAACTAAGTATACTAATGTAGGCCAAGATTCTCCTAAAAAAAAAAACAATTATTATTAATTCCTATTTTATATCCCTATCTGTTCCTGACATTCATGCCAAGCTAAAAAGACAAATCTCAACCCTCAAACTCCACAGGAAAACGTACTTAATCTAACTCTCCTTGTCTTCAATAATAGAGACCAAAATTAACTGTACACACTGCCAACTTTTGGCTGTGACACTCGGGACTCCCACCAAAGCAGAGCCTTGACAAGGTAATGCTGAGCCTAAACAATGCTGCCACCCGAGCCAAGTGCGGTGAAGGACAACACTGGACATGAACTTGTCCCAACCTGCAGCCATCACTGGGACATCTACAAGCTCAAGGGTCACCAGAAATGTGACTGCCCTGTCTGCCAGAGAGCGGGTAAGTCATCCAATTCCCTGCCCTCATAGGAAACCTTGCTACAGCCAGATCCATATACTTGACCTGCTTGGTCTTGCCGCTGAAGAGCAACAACAGAGCTTGGGTTCCACGGCCCACATCGAGGGACCTTTGTAAGAGTCCTGAGTCTCTCTGGACATCTCAGGTAAAAAAAAAAAAAAACTCTCATTGCTGACACAGAGACCACATATAGTGTTATTCTTGAGTTCTAAAATTGTTATATTAGCTCTACAATCGCTAAAGTGGGTATTGATGGCTGACTTACATGACCCCTTCAGACAGGCCCATTCCATTCTGACTTCAGACGTTGTTCTTCACTCTTAATTTCCTTGTGATCCCAACATGTCCCATATCTCTCATGGGGAGAGACCTCCTCCAAAAAGTTCAATTCTTTCTCACCTCTCTCTCCCCACACTGGGTACATCCTACAAACCCAACCTCAATGGATAGCCAGCTCCTCCATCCCTCTGCACTGTTAAACATATACTCTGAGACACTTCCAGGCCCACTCATGCCACACATGCTGTTCCTGGACTAGTGTGCTTCAGAGATCCCACAGCATTTCCCTATGTTCCCCAGTACCCAGTGGCCCCCAAACATAAAGAGTCTCAAGTCCATCATTCTCTGCCTCCTTACCAATAGTTTTCTTAGAACTGTCCACTTGCTATATAGTGCCCTCATTCTTCCTGTACTCAGACCCAATGTCTCTTATCATTGAGTTCAAGATCTCAGAATTATTGGTAATGTGGTTACTCCTATTCACCCAGTAGTACCAAACCCCTATACTGTGCTCTCCCATATTCCTCCTTCCACTGCTCACTTTACTGTCCTAGACCTTAAGGATGCCTTCTTCGCCATTCCCTTACACCCAGATTGCCAGGACCTCTGCCTTCTCATGGACTGATCCGGGCACTCTCCGGTCTCAGCAGCTCACGTGGACAGTCCTGCCTCAAGGGTTTGGAAATGGTCCTCACTTCTTCAACCAACCCTTGCTGCTGCTCTCAAAACCCTTGATTTGAAGCCCAGCCTGCTCCATCAATATATTGATGACCTCCTCCTCTGCTCCTGCTCTCATGCACTGGCCCTAAAACACACAGCTACTCTTCTCAATTTTCTGTCAGGAGGAGTTTACAGAGACTCCCTCCAAAGCTCAGATAGCTTCACTAAAAGTCATATATTTAAGACTCACCCTCACTCCCACTACTCAGGCAATCACTGCTGACCACAAAGCTCTTCTTCGTGACCTTCAAGTGCCCACCGCAAAATAACAGGTTTTATCCTTCCTTCATCTAGCTAATTTCTTCTGCCTCTGGGTTCCCAGCTTTGCTTCCCTAGCACAGCCTCTCTGTAAAACATCAAAATGTTCCTTGTTGGAGCCCCTTGACCCTGCCGCTCCTATACGTTCCTCCTTTCACAAGCTACAACGGGCCCTCCCAAGGGCCCCAGCTCTCTTTACCTAAACCAACTCAGCCCTTTACCCTCTATACTTCTTTTCAAGGTCACAATACTGTGAGCATTTTATGACATAAAAAGAGACCATCTTCTTAGGCAGTAGCCTACCTTTCTAAACAACTATAGACAACACAGTTGGTAGTTAGACTCCATGTCTCCACATACTTACACACTAATACAAGAGACAAAGTTTAACAAAATCTACACAGTCATGTTGCAGTAAAGATCAATACTCCTCCTCTTCAACATGGTCATGGTAAAATGATAGTCAGATCATAGACCCCCCTCTTGCTTCCCCTCCTTTGTCCTTTAATCATGGTGACATGTACTCATAATGTGCTGTCTTTTTAAATATTTTTCAAGGTCTCTTCAGTCTCCGATGTGAGCCGTCACAGATGATAAACTTCTAGTCCTTGCTGAGACACCTGGCACTAACTTTTACAGGGGTGTGAACCATCATCCTGTCAACTCCCCTCATTCCCAAGATGACACCCCAGTTGAGCAGGAAGCAGTCTAAGAGACACCTCTCCCCATTTATAACAACCAAAAGATGGTAATGATAGGTGATGGCCCTAGTATGAATTGCTGAATTATTATGGTGGTCATCTAATATGGCTGAAGCCCTTAAAACAACAGTTTATCTTCACAGAGACCACCTCCCCGCTTCTTCTCCAATTCAGCCCAGGGTGCAATTTCCTTTCACCTTGTCCACCACCTCAGGGAAGGCCCCAATCAGCATCTCAGGTATATGTAAACATCCCCCTCAAACCCCACCCCTGGCATAAGATCATAAAAGCCTCAACCTCCTTTTGTTCCAATTCAGAGAATTCCTTATCTTCCCAAATTCTTTCTGTGTCCTCCAAGATAATGAAGTCCCTTTCCCTTTATAATAAAGCTTTTTTCCCTTTTTCCTTCTGCCTGCTTCTCTGCTGCAACACCATCAAAACCTATGTTTCCTCTTTTTTTTTTTTTTTTTTTTTTTTTTATGCAGGGTCTCACTATGCAGCCCAGACTCGTAACGAACTTCCTGATTTCTGCCTTCCAAGTGGTGGTATTACAGGCGCACACCACCACACCTGGACTCCATTGCCGGCTCAGCGTGCCCAGGGGTAGGACTGGTGCAGCATGCAGAACCAGGGATCAAACCCTGGCCCCTGCACTTACCTAACCAAGCACTTAGTCTACTGAGCTATACCGCCAGCCCTCAGTTTCCTCTCTATTCCCACTCTTATTCTCATAGTTTCTAAATTAACATGTTTTACGATTTTTAAAAAAGGCTTTTTTTTCTATTAAATCTTATTTTAAACAATATCCTTTTCTTATCATTGTCTTAATAAACTGTGACTGAATTTGGTAGCATATATGGTTCTTTTTTTGGCTTCCATATTTGAGATTTATTGGTTGTGCTGAGAATCAGTACAGATCCTCTTTGTACACAATTCTTAACACTTGTACCAAAAATCTATGAAGCCATGTATTGTTTTTCACTTATTCCAGTGACTTTCCAGCTTGATAATTGGAAGCAATTTTTTTCCTAAGAGGATTAAAAATCAGTATCTTCAAATGCTGATAAAGTGTCATGTAAGTCCCACTGGCTCACAGTTTTGTGTCACATACACTACGTACTCGAATCTTCGATCCTTCACAGCACATTAACAAAATGAGGCAAACTGGACTACCATGACCAAAGATGCTACAGACTGCACAGCCTCTGACAGGACAACAATCACGAAGTAGTTTTCTTTAGGAAACAATTCTACTAAAAACATGGGAACAGATGTCATTTAAAATATCCAAACCATATTAAATGCATGACTGTAATTCCAAATTGTTGTTTAGTATGCTTTGTCTTACAGGATATAAAACTAATCCCCATCTATGAATGTTAAGCTGACATCCAAGACAGTCAAAGCCTGCCATAACTCAATATCCTACTATTTTCTGGTTGTACCAAAAAATAACCAGTGAAGGATTTCACCTCTTAAAAAAAAAAACAGTCATTTACACTTAAAAAATGCGATGAAATGGAATTCCCTTCTTTTTTAAAATGTTTCTAGAGCTACTAAAAAAAGTTATTTTCACAAAATACCTGCTAAAAATATTCCTCTGAGTTGTACAAGAAGGGAGACAGGAAGCGCTAAAATGGGGTGTATGATTAGTCAGACTCAGCTTCTTTCTCTTCTGCTTCCTCAGAGGCTGCCTCTTCTCATTTTCAGTTTCCCCATTTTCCGAGGGTCAGTCCTTGGTTCCTTGATCAGCCACTTCAGCCTGCTTGCCCTTGGCTCCCCTCTTCCTTTTTGCTGGCACTTTTTTGTCCAAACATTCATTCTTTTCCATTGCCTTTTGGGGCTTCATCTCCACTTTTTCAGGAGCAGGTTTAGTCGACAACCTTGCCCATCTCGTCTTGCCCTCCTCTGCCACCCTTTGGCTGAGCTGACCTTCCTGTTGGGCATCTTGGTGGGAAGGTGAGCAGGCCATGAGGAAGCTGCTGGCAGAGCTGTCCTGGAGCCTCAGATGGCTGTCACTCCTTCCACTGGCTATATTTTATCTGCATTCCATATCTAAATGGATGGGGCCTGGGAGATGGTTCAGTAGAATAGGCGCTTCCCCGGCAAGCTCAAGGGTCTGAGTTCAATCCCCGGTTCCACCAAAATAATTAATTAATTAATTAATTAATTAAATTGGAGATTACCCAGTAGAGAAGAATCTGTTGGGAATTATAAAGATTCCAGAAGAACACTTTGTTTAAATGTGTCTCACTTCTTCTGTAAAACAGAATACACACTCATCCTTTCCTCCTGCCTTGCAGGGGAGGGTTACTTGTAGTAATACAGAACTTTCCTTAATGAATTTTCTTTAAAATCGACTTGCCTTTAATGAAATAGTTCTCTAGTCCTATGTTGATGGTAAGGTTTCTACCATCAGAAATCTTTTAGAGATGCTAAATACAATCTCAGCAATACTAGGAAAGGTTTTATTTTAAAATAATCATTGATTTAATGTACATCAATTTCCTGAATATACCACAATTTCACAGGTGTTGACAACATCTGCTGTAACTACGTAGAACTTTGGTCTGTTAAAAGGCCATCAGAAGGGGCTGGGGAGATGGCTCAGTGGAACAAACACTTCCCTGGCAAGCGCAAGGGCCTGAGTTCGATCCCCAGTACTGGAAAAAAAAAAAAAAAGTCTTAGCTAGGACCTATTCCTGAGGTAGAAGGAACAAAATATGTAAACACTTGAGTGTTCACTGAAGTTAAGAGCTATCAGCAGCAGTGTCAAGACAGTTCCAACACTGTCCTGACCCACCAACTGACTAAGTTCTTCTCCTTGTGCCTAAGCTTCAGGCACAATTTCTAAATAAAGTTATCACAACTTAACTTGAAGAAAATTTAAATCTCTGGTGCTCAGATCAAGATTTATGGCCACAAAAAAGTCACCAAAATAGCATATAGTCATAAAAGAAACAGCCACACACATATAGAAGTTGCTGTTTTTAACTGCAAAATTTTTCATGTGTTCATTTTATCCTATATTTTAAGATAAAATGGGGAGGCAATAAGGTACTTATTCAATGGCAATTCCTACAATTAATAGTCTATATTATATTTTAATGCAGACCTTTTAAAGTTCAGAGCTAGGACACAAATCAATATATGTAATATAGCAAGTGTATTGTCTATACAGTGGGGGAGAACCCACAAGATTCATTAACTGTACAAATAAGGATAAAAAGGAACAGAAAGTCCAGTGCAATAAAAAAGCAGTAATCTATACATCAATTCTAGTGACATTCGTGCCAGAGAAGCTACATCAAGCTTGAGGCTAGATGATTACGGAAGAAAGTGCCTACAAATATTATATCAATAAAAATAAAACAAACTTTATTGCTTTTATTTATCTACCCATAGTTATATCACGTCTCATTAAACTGATTGTAGAATGAAAGATTTCTAATATTTACAAATTCCTGGAATTCAGAAGGCTTGCATTATTTTCAATTTCAAGTTATAATACAGTCCACCAGGTTCCAGAAAATGAGATTTCAAAGTGCCATAGCATGAAATAGGTGCTTAGGTCCCAAAGAAAAATAATTTAGGGTCTGAAAAAGGTTATGTGACTACTTACCTTACCTTAAACTCATCATCGCTGTTTCTCCCAAGCTGTGAAAAGGTGCATAAAGAATATCACTACAGCTAACTTTATCCCAAGAAAACCCAACATTCGGCCATCATAACATGATACTCAAAAGCCATGGTCAAAAAATGTCCTCCGCATGGATTCTATACTGAGAGAAATAAAATGTGTACATGGGGAGAAAGGCGCCACAGAGGAGCATCTACTCTTTCAAGAGCTGTAAATCCCCAGAAGTCCTCCTAGTGACACATCTTATGGGGATTTTCTGGGAGTGCTCTCTTTCAAGAAGCATAAACAAGATCACCATCATCTGCAGAAAAGGTTGATCGAAAGCAAATTAGCAAACAGAGCCACTTCCTGCCATTAGGGAGACATCACCTTGGTTCCCAGCAGCCCAGCCCACAGCGGCAGTTCCTGGCCACAGTCCTCCTGGGTCCCTGACTAGCCAAAGACACCATGCATTCCTGAGATTTTGCTAGAAACCACAAAAGACCCAAAGTAATGTGGTCAGGATTCCAAACCCCACTCCATGTTTATGCAAATCTACAGGTCCCCAGTGAATGACACTCAACTGACAAGCTGGGTCTGGTTTTAATGTTCTATGCTAGAGTCTCCAGAAATACTCTGTCCCCAGGGATGCATTACAAGTAAACAAACACAAGAACTGCCCCCTCCCGTGTAAGCCAGACCTGTAGTCCAGCCCTTGTGTGAACTCCTTCTGGGTTTGTTGTACCACAACTAAACCCCAGATCTTTAAAATGAAAACGTTAAAACCTCACAATCAGACTGGAGAAATAACACAATTGCAGAGTATTTCTCTAGCAGGCATGAGCTCCTGGCTTCTATCCCCAGCACTGCAAACATTTTTAAAAGACAATAATGCCCATCAACGAATACATGGCTAAACAAATGTGGGATTCCATATAATGAAATACAATTCGTTCAAAACAAAGTTACAACAGGAATGATCCTTGAAACATCACAAAGCCAGACACAAAAGACTACATATTGTTGAGTCAGTTTATAGTAAATGCCCAGAATAGGCAAATCTATAGAGACAGGAAGTTAATTAGTGACTGCCAGGAACCAAGAGAGGAATGAATCAGGAGTGATAGCTAATGGGCATGGGTTTCCTTTCAGGGCTGATTAAAACATGTAAATAAATAACAGTGAGTGCTATATGACTTTGTAAATATGCTAAAATCTACTAAATTTTACATTTTATAGGAATGAATTTAGGCTACATGATTCATAGCTTGGCAAACAAAAACATTATAACTTACTGCATCTTTAAGAATTAAACTTTAAAATCTAATACAAGCTCACATTATACTAGAGATTATTTCAGATTAAAGCAAAATTGTTGGTTAAAAGACATCAAATCAAGCCAGTACTAAAATTGGGTCACAGATAATCTCAGGTTATTTTCTGGAGTTCAGGAAAAACTTGATTCCTAATGTACTGCAACCACATGGAACTTTTTTCCGCAATACAAGTCACCATTACAATTCACTAAATAAAATGTATCTAGAAAAAGCATATATAAATAGCAATGTTGAGGTTTTCTAATCCATTCAAAGGTTACATCGCCAAATAACCAAGAGACAGATCGAATACTGTACAATCACAAAAATGTCCACCTAGCATGGAACTATTTTGAGCAAGGAGAGAGCATCAAAAATGGCGCTGGAGACCATCTGGCAGACCACACCAAGGCCAACTCAGAGCTGCTGTAGCTACAGGCATAGCTGTCTGCAGGAGGAAATGCAAGCTGATCCGTCAGCTCCTAAGTCATGCGCTTTAGTAGTCACCTACAGCAAACGTTGTATGATTTTCCTTTTTTACCCGAAGCCCTCTTTCCTTCTTTGGAACATACTTTTTGTTTTACCCAAATCTGTGTCTCCCAGATTCCAATTTATAAAACCTCAAATAAGCTCTTTCATGCTTTCCACTTTCAAAATTATTATTAATTGATATTATACACATGCAGACATGAGTGTGTGTATGTGTATATTGTGTGTGTTTGTGTGCATGTGTGTGTCAGTTCAGTATACACTGAATATTTTCTTTTAAAAATACATTTCAGGAAATAATATCCACTTTAAAAGAAAAATATCCACTTATTTAAGAGACAATGCTAATTAGTCCCTTCCTCCAGCCTACAAGTGTTCTCTACCATGAGCTACTGTCATATTTGCCTCTTAGAAT
>NW_004524614.1:1993028-2007947 GCF_000260255.1 Octodon degus | reverse complement strand
CCACCCCCAGGGCACACTGAGATGGCAACTGAGACTGAGAGTGGTGGCACGCACTTATAATCCCAGCCATTGGGAAGCTGAAAACAGGAGAATCACTATAAGTCCGATCTGTGTAGTGACACCATGTAGACCCTGTAGACCTTGTCCTAAATACAGGGGGAAAAAAAAAGATAGCTTAGCAGACAGAGCACCTGCTCTGGCAAGCACAAGGACCAGGGTTCAATCCCCAGTCCCATATGCTACACTGGCCCCACGCCTGGGGTGTGCTGAGCTGCCCAATGAGACCAGGCATCACTGCACACACCTATAATCCCAGTGATGTGGAGGCTAAAAACAGGAGGATCATCACGAGTCTGATCTGTGCAGTGAGACCCTGTACCAAATACACAAATAAAAAATAGGAAAGAAAAGAAAATGAAACATGCAAGAAGAATAAATGGCTACAGCATGAAAAATAAGTCTCCCTTCATCACCCTCCAGCCTCTCCATTTCCCTTGGGGACAGGTTTGCTCAGAGTTAGGGACTACTCCCAAAGAAGAGCATACTAGATGTCTTTATACTATAACTCTCTGCTTTTCCTTGTATTGCAGGGAGGGGAGAGATCATTGTCTATCAAAACTATAGATTTTCTACTCCACATCCTGGGGTCATCATCTACTGCCTAACTGCTGGTGGGTCTTGTGACAAGTTATTGCTAGGGTAACATGACCATAAGTCATTGCGTCCAATTGGGATGAGGTCACCAAGCTTTACCTCTCTTCTGCCCTCTCTTCTTCCCTTCCCAGTTGAACCAGAGTCAAGTTACAACTTTGGAAGGACCCTGGGGTACCAAGATCAGTTTGCAAGTGTTCTACCAGCAAACCTTAAATTATCTTACTGTAAAGAAAAAATTCATGCCAAACAACTAATCTTCCACTAGCACAGCTAATCCATGAACATATAAAGAGATTCTCTACTTAATAGCAGCCAGAGGGCTGGGGAGATAGCCCAGTGGCATTTTCCCCTGCTTGGCAAGCACAAGGTCCCAAGTTCAATCTCCAGTACCACAAAAGAAAAACAAAAGATAGTACCCAGTAATACACAAACTATAAGAATATGTATGACAGGCCTCCTTCCTTTTGGCCAGAACTGCCATGTTCCAGTAATTTGCCAAAATGATTAACACAAAAGGGAAGAGGAGGGAAACCTGGTGTATGTTTCCCAGGCCTTTTAGAAAACATGAGGTTGTTCCTTTGGCCACATACATGTGAATCTACAAAAAGGGTGATATTGTAGACATCAAGGGAATGGGTACTGTGCAAAAAGGAATGCCTCACAAATGTTACCATGGCAAAATGGGAAGAGTCTACAACATTACCCAGCATGCTGTTGGCATCGTTGTAAACAAGCAAGTTAAAGGCAAGATACTTCCCAAGAGGATTAATGTGTGTATTGAGCATATAAAACATTCAAAAAGTCATGACAGCTTCCTGAAATGTGTCAAGGAGAATGATCAGAAAAAGAAGGAAGAAGTGCACCTTGTGAGGACCAATGGAAAAGAAGCTGAGTTGTTGGAACCTATCTCCTATGAATTCATGGCATAAACTGGGGATGTTGCTCTGCCATTCAGTACCTAATTGGAAGCTTAAGTTTTCTAGATCCTACATAAAAATAAAATCATCCAGGGTGGTTTTCTTAATTGAACAAGTATGTGGAGCTTTCTTACCTCAGAAATATTTGTAGCAGATTTTTACTGTACCTAATAATTGTGTCTAGTCTTTACTCTTCAGTGTTTTGTTTTGCTGAATGATATTTCTGAGGTATTGTGCAAGTGTATATCCAAATATTCAAACATTTATAAAATATTCATATTGGTTTGAAGATCCTGTAAGTCATCATGGGGAAAAGATTTATCAAAATAAATGGAAGTCACTTCAGAAAAAAAAGAAAAGAATATGTATGACAACTTTTAGATTGAAAAATTCTAAGGCAGATGATATTCAGTTTTGCAATAACTAAGTTGAAATGATACTCTCATAGGTTGCCATAGAAATACAGACTAATGTGGCCTTTAGAAAAAAATAATACAGAAGTATACAAAACAATTCTCAAAGCTCAATTCCACCCTCAACTCTACCATCCAAAAATATTCAAAAATATACACAAAATATCGATGTCTAAAGTTCACTCAACAAGGTTTGTGGGAAACTATTCATCTTAAAAGTTTATCAATGGGGGAAGCATTTCCTTTTCATTAAATTTTATTCATATATACTAAGGAATATATTATACCACTTAAAAATACAACAGGCCTATATATTATCTACACACTTTAATGGAATTTTCTTATGACAAACATTCAAGTATCTTTTGGTAGTTATACAAACATGCCAGCCACAGTACAGGAAACACAATGAAAATATATTGAGTGAGGTCTACAACTTTAATGATATGATGGCACTTTTTTTTTTTTTTTTTTTTTTTTTTTTGGCGGAACCAGGGATTGAACTCAGACCCTTGTGCTTGCCGGGGAAGCACTTATTCCACTGAGCCATCTCCCGGGCCCCCAATGATGGCACTTTTTAAAAACCTCTTAAGTGGAGTTGCTTTGTCTTACAAAGTATGCTCCTAATCACAATGTCACCTGCACACTCATACAAGTATTGCAAACAAGTCAGTGGTTTTAAGATGAACATGGCTCCGTTGGATGTTGGATTCTGAGATGCTGCCAACCGCAGCTTGAAGCTGTCTTCATGGCCAGTTTTCACAGGCGCCCTTGGAGATGAAAACCTAGAGCGCTGCGAATGTCATTCCTTCACAATCAATGTACGCACTTAGCCCTGAGTTTTATAGGTCAGGCACACACTCGTCTCAGTTCTTTACCCTGACAATAGTTTGCAGCATCCTGGCCTTGTCTTTATTTGAGTGTCAGCATCACAGGTAGAGAGGTCCAGGGCTCTTCACAGCACATTCTTCTCTGCCCACTGCATTCATCATTTATTCACCTCACACCTCTTTACAGCAAGGGATTATATTCCATTCTTGCTTTTTCTGTTTCCTACCCATTAATCCTACATTTTCAATTAAATATGTGTCCTTAGGCAAGGTATTACATCATATAGTTCTTTAGAGATCTCCACAGGACTAATGCTTGGGTTAGATATATTATAACTGATGGGTTAAAAACAAAGAACTTATGTTGGTTTCCAGCAGTAGTTTCTTGTCTGAATCACAGCATTACTCCTACGACATAAAATTCAGAATGCCCAGTGAAAAGCTGGAAATTAGTTTGACTCTTTAGTGCCTGTGATTTGGATGTTTTGAGGGCATATGCCCTTCACCAGCCCCCCATTCTGTGACAGATGAACATAAAGAGGGGAACTGGAGTGAACCAGGGAACAGGCAGTAGAATGGAAGCAAAATAATCTTTGTTGAAGAGCGAGGTTATTCACATGTCATTTCATTTGAACTGCACAAGGTCTTTGGAGGGGAATACTGTTGTCTTTTTGGAAGTTCAATTACCTGTCCAGGCTCATAGAGCTTGTAGAAAGGAAGTTTGGAAGTATAGTAACATATGATTCCAGATCCTCACCCCTTCAGGGATTTAAAAAAAAAAAATTCAGAACAAAGGAAATCAGGCCATCCGGATAGCTCAGTGGATTAAAGCACCTGCTTAGGCAGATACAGGGGCCAGGTTTCAATCTCTAGCTTGCCGTGGCTGCTCCACCCTCAGGGCGCCCTGGAATGGCGACAGAGACTAGGTATGGTGGCACATGCCTATAATCTCAGCACTTGGGATGCTGAAAACAGGAGAATCACTATGAGTTCTATCTGTGTAGTGAGATCCTATAGTCTTTGTACTAAGTACATTTTTTTAAAAAAAGAACAAAGGAAATCAAGTTGAAACTCAGTACTTCATAAGACAATGAGGATATGAACAGCATATTTATATATAAAATGTTTCACCATACATTATATGAGCAGATATCCTCGGATTTCATAAGGTAAGGATGGAGTTCAGAACCTAATGTTTCAAACTATGGCTACTTAGCCTTTGAGAAAACAACAGGAGAAAAGTTACTCCCACCTTCTGCCTTTCTCCTCTAAAGCAGGAAGAACCTCATGTGAGAAGTGCTCCTCCTATTCTCAGGAAAAAGACACATCCTTGTCTTTGAAGATGCCAGGATGAGAAGAAGCAGAAGAAATAGGTCTTGAGAATCCCCCCAGATTTACCACAATGACCTCATCCTTCTCTACCTAGCCACACTTCTTCACAACTCCCCACTTCTTCATCACACCTAACACAAAACCCACACTGGTTCACTGTGTCTTCTAGTCTCTATTTCTGAGAGCTCCCAGGTTATGTAAAACTTATATTGCATAAATGTGCATGCTTTTCTCTTATTGTTCAGTCTATTGTTCCCAGATCCCCAGCCATGACCCTAGTAACAGGTGAGGAAAAGAAATCTTTGCTTTGTCACACAAGGGCCCAGGGAAACTCTCCAGAGCATGCCCTCATAATGACTCCCTTCTGCACAGTTACTGTGAAATGCAAGGCCATAACGCCAAAGTAGAGAAAATTTGGGTTTCAATAGAAAACTATACCATGAGTTATTGAGCTTATGCCCTTCTATTCTGTTTGATTCCTATGTTTCATTGTCCTTGTGCTCTGTGAATTGAAGATAACAGAGGGCAAAGTAAAACCATTCTTATCTGTAGACAGAAAAATGCTGTAGGATGTCAGTTCCATTCATCATTCCCTCCTTCAAGAAAAAAATTAGAACATCTGAGTCAATGAATGAACAGGTCCATTAACAAAGTCATGCAGTATCTGAGAAGATGATACTCCATACATATGTGTTGATGAATGAATGCGCTTACAGATTGTCCAACACAACTGCCTCATCTTATAGTCACAGAAAGTAAGCAACATATGGCAAAGTGATTCAGCCAAGACCACAGAAGGAGACAGTGACAAAACTCTAGCCTAGACTAAGAAGGCAGGATATAGTAGCCAGGCACTGGAGGAAAGGGAGAAAATAAAGTAAAACTGAGTAGAAGTTTGTTGTGTACTGAGAACACTGCTTCATAAATGATAGAAACTCGGTTACACCAATAGGCTAAAGATGGTTAGAAGTGCCAGGTCCAGCCCAAAGTGAGGAAAAACTGAGACATACCCACCAACGTAAATGGGCTAGAGTTTATAGACAGCTACACAAAAAGAGATGGCAAAAGACAAAGACAGGCTTTCCAGACAAGTGAAAAGAAACAAAATACCCCAACACTTTATGATCAAAGTATTGAGCAAAGGCTTTACTCACCCTGGAAACCAGTGTCCTGACAGTTTCCCTGTTTTAAACCACGAGGCACCCAGCAAAGACACCCAGGACCTCACTTCATCTATCAAGGAATCAGATCAAAGCATAAAACGTGCTTTATGCCTTCAATGTGTGCATGTCCCAATATTTTCACCCTGGAAAGTTACTTTCAGTATCTTCCACAAACAAAAGAAAATAGAAAATCTAAAAGAAACCAATGAAAGACAAAGTATAAGATCATAAATATTAATGTATTAGTCATTCTGAGGAAGCTACTGACAACACATGCTTTCTCTGGATATAAGTCTTATGATATACAAAATAAACTAATAATGACAGTAATGGTCCACAGCTATTGTTTTTTTTTTTCACAGCTGTTGTTTCCTGAGGGTTTTAAATTGATTCAAGTGGAGTTGGAGAAAGTAATATAGATTCTTAAGTTTCTGTAAAGCAGATAAACACAGAAGACATCAAAGCTGCCCAAGATCAATGCACACTGTCTGTGCTTGTCGTCTGGAAACAAAAAGACACGCAGATGGCCTTCACCTTCTTGCTCTGGTGCCAGAACTTACCCAGGAGTCTTTTCAAAGACTTGTGTGAAAACTATAGATGATTTTTTTAAAGAAACATTGGGCAGAAGGGAATGGTAACACAAATATTTCCAATGACAATGAGGTGAAAAGCCTTAGTGTGTTACCATTTGCATAATCAGTGTCCTTTTGGTCCCACATTCAGCAAGTCTTGCATTTAATAGGAAATATAATCATTGCAATACAGGGCTCAGATAATCCCAATAATTTATGCGATCAATATTTGTTTTCTGTCGTAGAAGCAGTAAACTCTGCCTATCTCCTGGAGCCTGCAGTCTAGTCAGGAAGCAAATAACAAACAGATGCAAGAGTAATGGATTCAGTAGAGAAAGATAAGGGATAACAGAAAAAGAGAAACCAAACAGTTTAACATTCAGTAGGGTAGCCAAGGACCCTTCTGACAAGATGACATTCACTGAAAGGAGGGGTTGAGCCCTGTGAGACAAGTGCATCCAGGAGCGGGAGGAGGAACAACAGGGGCCAAGACAGGGATGATCTGATGCAAGCTCCACCAGGATGCCAGACTATGGGTGCAAACAGACAGGAGGAGACTGGAGGAGGCCAGTTAGGTCCCAGTGTTGCTCACATCAGGAGAAATTATATCTAAGTGAGACTAAAATCCACCCGTGGATTCCAGCAGGAGTATCATTTGATCTGACTAAATCATAAAGGTTCAATCTTACTATAGAGTAGAAAATAAGGGCTGGAAAAAGACAGAAGTTAGGGGCCATATGATGATTAATCCTGATTGTCAGTTTGGCTTGAGAGCCATTTAGTGGATAAGTGAAACATTCTCTGGGTGTATCCAGGTGAGTCACAGAAGGTGATCTTGGGGACTCTTTCTGGGCCCCACCTCCTCCTTGCTGGCTCCTTCCCCATCCCTGCTTCCTGGATGCCAGGAGGTAAGCAGCTTTCCCCCATCCACCACAACCTTCTGTCATGAAGCCAGGTGCCCATGAACTGAAACCATGAGACAAAATGAACACTGTCTCCTTGAAGCTGTGTGTGTATGGTACTTGATCTCACTGACAAAAAGCTGACCAACACAAGGCCAGAGCAGCCCCCAGGTGAGAGATGCTGGTAGCTCAGCCCAGAGCCTTAGCTGTATGGATGGGGAATATGGTTCTACTGGGAACATTTTTCAGAGGTAAAGGCAGCAGTTTTTCTCCTTGGACCAGATGTGGTTGTGACAGAGAGCAGGCAAGCAATGGTGCAAGACGTGGAGTTCCATGACAGTATGTATGATGGTGCCTTTTGTCAAGGAAGAAGGCATGTGGGGAATGGGCTTGTTAAATCTTGTTTGTGCATAAGACATCCAACAACTCCAGTAGGTTGAAAGTCAGATTTATGAACATGAATAGCATTGAGTGTTCTAAGTCCTTGGTGGGGAAAATGCAAATCTAATGAGAAAACTTCCTATCACAGCATTCATTTGCTTACACTGTCAGTGACTCAGAAACTCTGTCTCCTTAACATCATTTGGACTTACAACAGCACCATGCTCTTCCACCTGTTGGGTCTGAAATATGCCTGCCCTCCTGGTTAATTATTTACCCAGCATCTGTTTCACATAAGCCTATGTCTCCAGAACCTGAGAAAATGCCCAATGAGGACACAAAACAACAGCTGTGTACCAAAGAGAGTAGAAAAGGAAGGGAAAACATACAACAACCAAGGGCAATTCTCTGAGAACAAAGTAACCATTAGGTAATTAACCACAAATGAGCAAAGAAATTCCATGTGCTATGTGTTCTGTGATTCTACAGAAGGAAATTACTATTACATTAGAATGAATAGGGTGAATTTGATGGAAAGAACACTCCTTTTATGGGAAAATGGCACACATAAGATGACTCAGGAGGCCGGCAAGATAGCTCAGCAGACTAAGCACCTGCTTAGGCAAGCACAGAGACCAGGGTTAGATCCCTGGCCCCACATTCTGCGTTGGCCCCACCCCTGGGACTGCTGAGCCTGCCACTGAGACCAGGCATGGTGGTGCACACCTGTAATCCCAGTGCTAGGGAGGCTGAAAACAGGAGGATCACTGTGAGTCCAAGCTGCGTAGTGAAACCCTGTATCAAATACATTTTTTAAAAAAATGAATCTAGGGCTTCGTTTATAAAGGCATTCTAGACTATTCCCTGGAGTTAAGAACTGCCAGTGGAATCTATTAGGACCCAATATATAGTATTTACCTCTCTCTGTTTAAAAATGTAGTCCTTGTGGCAAGATAGTGGACCAGACTCTAATCATGGCTCTGATTTTGGTGGCTATGCATCCCAGCTTCTTAATTTGAAAGGAAAAGCCAGACTCCATGATTATCAAGTGGCTTCTGTCTCTAACGCAGTAGTCTGTACTTTTGCACACTGGATGTGTTCCAAGAGCTCCAGCTGATACTGGAAAGCACAGGTAGTACTGAGCTCTATGTATATACGAGGGGTGACCAAAACATGTGGTGAGTGTTTATAGTTAAAATTCTATTACAATATAAGACACACAGCCTCTAATCCCTCTCAAAGTACACCACACACACTCACACTTCAAATATTCTTATCCGATTATTCTTGCCACCTTCTGAAGCAGTTCTGAAAACATTCTTTCATGAGTGTCTTCCCAAGGTTTGATAAAAAACATGGTGATGGCTGCTGCCAAGTATCATCCAATAAAAGGCAGGTTCATAAAGACATTACCAGGTGGCCTCAATCATGTTATTCACCAGATTGGGCATCATGCAATTTTCACCTCTTCTCCAAAGTAAAAATGACCAGGAAAGTTCAAAATTTTGATTGACACATGACAAGTAGATGACATGCAGTTACAGATCCAAAACAGGACCTCCAGAACTGCTTCGGAAAGTGGCAAAAATGATGGGATGTGTCCTGAGTGAGGGAGTTAATGGTAATGTGCCTTTTACTGTAATCACATTTTTAAATTTAAACATCTGTCATGTATTTGGACCACATCTCATACTATGATTTTTCCTATACATACATTCCTATGATAAAGTACATTGTTATACTTGTTGTAGTTTATTATGACAATAATAACTATTATAACAAGATAAACTAATTGTCAATATAGCTAAATATAACTGTATATATAGTGAAATAACTATACTATAACAATATTAACTATAAGAATTTAACTATTGTTAATATCTAACTTTGCCTAAATTAAGCCTTATCAAACTCTAACTTTTCATCCTATTATATATATAGATAGATAGATAGATAGATAGATAGATAGATAGATTTATAACATTATAAATCTATATTTATATATGTAATTTATAAAACTAGTCTTCTCAAATAGCAGGGTTAGACATCTTTGCTGACAACCTTCTAAGGCTCATAAGGGTTCTAATTCCTGCTTTATGCACAAGATCCTGAGGCAGTAAAGTTATGTGTGAAAACTCATGAATCTGATGAATCTTTCAGGTCTCCTGTCCAGTCCAGACTTCCCTTGGTCACCAGTGGCCATGTGGCACACACAGGTATTCTCCTCTTGCCTGGCTAAGAAACAACACACACTGTATTAGAATAAAAACAGTCTTTGCAAAAGAAATTGTTCTTCTTAAAATGTATGAAATCAGGACTTGGTGGCGCACACCTTTAACCCCAGAACTTGGGAGGCTAAGGTAAGAGAATAGTTGCAAACTCAAGACCAGCCTGGGTTATAAAGTGAGCTCAAGGCCAGCCTGAACTACATAGTGAGACCCTGCTTCAACGAGAAAGAAGTAAATAAATAAAATGTATGAACAGCATGGCATACCACTAATCCTGGGCTAACAATCATTAATAAATGTGAAGACACCATCAACAAGGCTCTGCCTTTTGCTAATATTGTTGTAATAGGCTGTTTTCAAGAAGAGTAAGAAGTGAGCTATGTAACTGGGAGAGGAGGAGCCCAGAGCTCCTGGAGGCAGCAGATCAGAGCACCAAGGAAACAGTGGAAGAGCTGGATGAGCTCACAAGGTTGGACAGATGAAGGTACCAACTGCAAACACAAATGACAGTCATGAAAAGAATAGCTCGAGACCTTGGGAGCAAGCTACAGACCCAGAAGGGAGCTGAGTCCACTTCAGAGAAGTACCCAAAGTGGAATTCCTGAGATGAGGCTAAGTCAGCGCTGAGAGAGATGCCCAAGTGACAACAATGCTGATCACTTATGTCAGACACCAAACACCCAGGAGACTGCATCTTCAGAGCAAGCCCGCACTGCTTACTTAGCGGATGAAATCCCGCAGCCCTACTCATAGGGCTTGGCAGAACACCTGGCCCTTGTGTAGCACCTTGCTCACAGCAATGTACCGAGTAACTATTCAGGTTAGGGATTAAGCCCAGAGGTATTCCAACACTAAGATGTATCTCTAGCCCTTTCAGTTTTATTTAGAGACAAAATTATGTTAAGTTGTCGAGGCTCCCCTCAAACTTGTGATTGTGCCACCTCAGCTTGCTGAGTAACTGGGATTACAGGTGTGCACCACCACGACCAGCCTGCTACTTTCTTTAGAGAAAATTTAATGAACTATAAACTTTCTTGACCATTAAGAGTACCAACCCCAATCTTATATAACTACATCTGTTAATCTGAGCAACAGATTTGAGGATAAAAATAGATGCTATAACAACCATTGTTAATTAGCTACTCTTGTTTTGAAAATCTGTAACATATGCATTGTTGTATATTTCCCTGTTTCTGTCTTTTTTCTATTTGTTTTTACTCTTCAAAATAAAATAAAATAAATTTTAAAAAAGACCACAAACAAAAATAAAGTATGGTCACTGAGTTCAAGAAGGTGAAAATACAATGGGAGAAACAGATGTGTAAATGACAGTATAAGACAATAACTAACTTCTACATAGAAATATACCCAACTATGCCATGGGGCTTTTAGTTTAAAAAAAAAATAAAGAAGGAAGCACTCCACAGAAATAAAGAGGAAAAGCATCATTAGCATCATACAGGAAACAGAGTTTTTCAAGGACTTGATGACAAAAATAGATTAATCAGAAACTGGAGGTAGAACATTTTGCATGGGGGGACTCACACAGGGCACCTTCCTGGGTGCATTTGCACCTCTAAGTGCCACGACTGCCTGGAGAGGCTAACGGTGCTTGTGCTGTGAACCACACCACTCTACCAGAGCCTTACAAAAGGCAGATGCACACAGCATTCATCTTTGGAATATCACTGCGCTAACACATTCCACCCTTGTGGCCAATTGGAGTCAGACTCTACCTGAACCTGTACTGTGTGCCATCAAGTTTTGCCTCTTTTGGCTTGTAGTTCCTCTTCGTGGTAATGCATTTGGTTTCCTTGGTGCGAATCAACTTTCTCTGCCTCCACACCCCCACCGCAGTTAGCATCCTCTCTGTTGCACATGAGGGACCACATTGGACCGTTTTACGGTTTGGGTTCTAACATTTTGTCTCCTTCAGCAGCATAAATCCAGGCAAAACCCTGAAATAAGACATTATCACTTCCTGAATCACTTTTCTCCATCTCTTTTTTACTTCAGCCTATTTGCTATGGTGTCTAGAATTTGAAATCTTAGAGTTTGGATGCAGGATGTCCGGGATCTTCTCTCTTTGTTTTATACTTTTATGCTTCAGTACACTTGTGCTCAAGGTGATATAAAAATATCCATTATCATCCCTTCCTCCCCAAAAGGAAATGAGGTCCAGCAATATTCTTTCCTGTAAATAGACTCGACAGACATTATTATCAAGCCTGCAGTCTTGACGCCAATACCTCACTAGATGGTGTGCATGATGGCCCAGAAGAGATAAAAGGCAGGCCTGCTGGGCTAGCCAGGAGGGTTATTTCCAGAAATCATTGTTTGCAGAAAAAGAGATCAAAATAGAAACAGCCATATACTGGCACAGAAAAATAAAGAGGAGAGATCTTAAATTATGATTCCATGAGATGATTTATGAATTTGCAAACCATAATTGAGGGTTCTGAAATCAAGCATGACAGAAATACTCCATTTCTCTAAACGCTGCTAGAATTCTTCACAAGACAGAATGCCTGCAGAAAGTCCAATATTTCTACGTTTGAGCTGCTTCTTTGCAGCTCACTAAGAGGATCACATACTCTTCTGCACCTATAATCAGAAATTAAAATTATTAGATGCAAAATTAGTTTCTTTGAACTACCTGATCAAGGAACCAAGAAAGAAATCCCAAAGTACAAGAGATATGAGGAGTCTCTAATTAAACAGCCTTTTAAATTGAGGCCAAGATTATTTTTGGAGAGGGAAGAGTTTAAGATAATGACTTAGTGTAGGCAACCCATAAATAGCACTCATTAATAAGCATACATAGAATACTTGGCAAATGTTTCCTTTGCTGTACTAAAACCTAGTCACCACACACATTACCAGTGATAGAAGATAGAATAAAAACATCAGTCATCTAATGAGCAGGTCAGTGTGTGTGACCCCACAACAGTAAGCCACTACCCTCCTTTCTGTCCTGCAGGACCCGAGGGGACAAGCCCAACTTATTTGGGATGCTGAACCAGGATTTTCAACACTAAAGGAAAAAGGATTTTCAGTGGGAGCATTAGTTTTAATGAGAAGAGACACCAGCTCCACATCAATAAAATTAGACCAACTGTGTCAACCACAAGCACCCTGCAGCAGCCACAGCAGCCCACGTGCAGCTTTCCCTCCCACATCCCACACAAGCACACACTCCTAGGACAACGGTCACATGGTGGAGTGTGAAAGATGACAGTGGCAGTGGCAACAGAAGCAGCAACTAGCTACAATGCAGAAATTGGTAGTGAAGGAGAGAAGGGAGTATAGGGGGGACAAGCAAGGAAGGGAGCACATCACAATGACTGAGCTTCAACACTGAAAGAAGATGAGCTGGCAAGCCAGAAAGACATGAAGGGAACTTAAATGCATATTACTAAGTGAAAGAAGCCAGCCTTAGACGGCTGCTTACAGTAGGATTCTACCCTGAGATTTCAAGAAAGCAAAACTATAGAAACAAAGATATAACCAGAGGTTGCCAGGGCTCAATGAGGAGGGAAGGAATGGTGAACTTGTGGAAAGAGGGAATTTTCAGGGATATGTATATCTTTATATGCTGTCTTCATATATTTGTCAAAATCCATAGAAGGACAATAACTAAAAGTGAATCCTAATGTCCATCATGGACCTTGGAGAAATATAATGTGACAATGTTAGCTCAATGATTATAGAAAATAGTACTACTCTGGTATGGAATAACTATAATAGAGGTGATTAGAGGCAGGTATTAGGAAAGACTAATTCCCACTCAATTTTGTTGTAGTATTTCAAAAAAATAAGAGGACAGTAGAATCAAGGCCAGGTCTAGTAATAGAGTTCAGGAAAGGGTAGTGGAGCTGGCTGGGAAAAAAGAAGGTGCTAGTGAGTGTGACCTAAGACAATTACTAATTGTGAAAGTAAAATATTCTCTTTTTTATGTATTAAGTACAGGGTCTACAGGGTCTCACTACACAGATTGGACTTGTAGTGATTCTCCTGTTTTCAGCCTCCCAAACCCTGGGATTATAGGTGCACAACACCACACCCAGCCTCAATCACCATTTCAGTGTGACCCAGGGGTGGGTCCAGCACAGCACTCTGGGGATCGAACCCTGGTCCCTTCGTCTGTCTAAGCAGGAGCTTTAATGTGCTGAGCTATCTGGCAGCCCTATTCCTTACCATAAAACTGTTAGAATAAGGCCAGCCAAATAGCTCAGCACATTAAAGCACCTGCAAGCAGGCACAGGGGCCAGGGGTTCGATCCCCGGGCCTGCAGTGCCGGCCCCGCCCCTGAGGCGTGCTGAGACAGCAATTGAGACTGGGTGTGATGGCCCATGCCTGAAATCCCAGCTCTTGGGAGGCTGTAAACTGGTGGATCACTACAAGCCCAATCAAGTAATTAGACCTTGAATACCCTGTAGACTCTTCCCTAAAAGCAAAAAATAAATAAATAAATTAAATAAAAACTGTTAGAATAAATCATTCTCTTGGGTGAATGCCTTGAGAAGTTATGGAGTCTCTTCCCTGGACTCCAATGGTCCCACAACTCTTCCTTTGTGGGCTCCCACAAGTCAAGGTCCATGTCTTGCACCCCTTCATACCTTTTATGGTATTGAGTGATGCCTTCCATACATTTGACACGTACCTACTGAGTTTTTCAAATCATTCACAGAAGGAGATATTTCTTCCTTTGTAGAAGAAAACCTATGTAGAAAAGCCAGCAGGAAGGCTTTCCTGACAGCACATATTCCTTCCACTTTCTTCTAGACTGTTTTTTCCATTGCCCCAGATGGCGCCCAGGGCTTTCCCCTTATGCATGCTTGGCAAGTGCTCTACCACTGAGCTATCCCCAAGCCCAGTGAAGTGTTTCAATAGCTATTTACAATTTTCCTTGCAGTGTGTTTGTATAATCTCCCCTAAACTAAAATTGTTTTGCAAACTCACAACTGTTTTCCTACTACACTCAATAGGAAGGGAAATTCTAGACAACGGGAAGACAGCTTTGTCTTATTCTTCAGTAATTTCACTGTCTTAGTTACTTTGTTGTTGTTGCTGAGACCAACTACCTGACACCCAAACTTAGGAAGGAAAAGTTTATGCAGCTCACAGTTAGTAGAGGTCTCAACCCATACTCCGCTGGCTCCAAGGCACAGTGGCACATGGCTGAGGGCAACAGTTTATGGTGACAGAAAAGAGAAAAAGCATCAAGAGCAAAAAGGGAAGAGCAGTGAGAGCAAGCCTCTTTCCCTCCCTTATATTGTGTGCAGGCTGCCCACCCCAGGGTGAGTGTAGCACTCACACCAATAATCCCAGCATAGGACCATGAAGCAATCCCAAACTCTAGAAGCTGCCCCAAGACTGCATGAGGCATTAGAAGGGACATCTAGACACAAACCATGACACATGGGATGTTATGGTACAGATCTAAAATGGCCCCAAAGCCTCATGTGTGTTTGGAAGGCTCTTGGATTACAAGATACTATAGCCAATTTGATAGCAGGTGGGGGCT
>NW_004524614.1:1990171-1992193 GCF_000260255.1 Octodon degus | reverse complement strand
CCAGGGGGCGGGGCTGGCTGGCATGTGGTGCTGGGGGATTGAACCGCGGTCCCTGTGCTTTGCTAAGCTTGTTCTAAGTAGGTGCTTTAGACCACTGAGTCATCTCACCAGCCCCTCTATTAGTTTTTTGAAGATAGCAATTAATGCTTAAATTTTTTTTACTTTGACCAATTTTACACGCTAGCCTCTATAATCTGAACTACACTGAAGACAGCACTGTGTGATATAACAAACACTATTGAATACCTCTCATCTTGCTTTTAAAAAAAAGTATGCTATTTCTAATGTTTTATCTATTATTATCTTTAAAATTTTAAAAATAAAAAGAACAAGGAAAAAAATTACAACATTTATGGAAAGGAAGATTAATGTTTTAATTGTTTGATCAATCTTTCATGTCTATATCTGGTATCTGGGCAACAAATTTGATGATAACAATGTGTAACATAAAAAGAAAACAAAAAAACAATGTGTAACATAATAGCCATTGTTAATTTCCTATTGTTTTAGAAATCTGTATCATTTTTGTTTTATCTTGCTTTGTTTTTGTCTTTGCTTTTATTATTTGTTTTTTCTTCTTTAAAATAAAAAAAAAAAAACAGCAGGCGCAGAGACTGGAGTTCATCCCTGGTGTGCCCTTCCAGCCCTGCCCCCAGGGCGCACTGAGACAGCAACTGAGACTGGACGTGGTGGCAGGCACCTGTAATTCTAGTGCTTGGGAGGCTGCAAACAGGAACATCACTATGAGTGCAATCTGTGTAGTGGGACCCTGAAGACCCTGTCCTAAATACATACATAAATAAAAAAAGACACAGTTAAAAGAGTCTGACTTTCAAAAATTGCTTTCTCACATACTGGATTTAAACTCTTACTAATGAGGAAGCATCCTCCTAAGAAGCATGAACTCAATTAGGCTTCTTCTCCCACAAGATTCTGGGCGCAGGCTTGGAAGAAAGCACAGTTAAGGAGACTGAAAGAAATCTCTCTTGCCTCACTCAAAGAGCACTGCTTTCCTCCCTCCTTGGGCCCCAGGTATTGGCAGCACATTCCCACTAGCCTTCCAAATTAGAGTCAACTTGTGTCTGAGGAAGTAGGATTGATTCCTTCATTGGTGTTTTACATTTCAATAGGGACCCTTAGGATCACAAAGGAAATGATGAACCGCAGGCCACCTTGGCTCCACTCCCCTGTGATCCTGAATTGGCCTTCTCTCAATAGCAAGGCTCCCAGAGATCCTTGCAGAGGGGGAGTGTGATCCTTTTCTTCATAGGTACACAGGAAAATAAAGCCTGCAAGAGAGAGCAAGAGTCTCATCTGTAAACAGATAGAAAAATACTCTGGATTGTTCAGTGGATGGCTGAGAATGTATGATTTCTAGATAGCTCTGGGTAAGTAATCCTGCCTATAAAGACAGATTCTCCTAAGTGCTAAGATGAGAAACATTATTAAATTAGAATAGGGGAGCCAGAAACTGGTATTTAGTTCATTTACTGCACTTTCAGTAAGTACTATTTGGGCTACATAGACTCCCAGGCTCAGTTCACAGGCAGAAAAGTGTGATTATATACTAACTGTAAACATGGGTTTCATTCATTCTCTCATTTGTTTAACCATTATTGTCTGCCCGTATAATCTGGGATCTGTGCAGGCCTGAGCAACACCATGGCTTGCAAATTACCCTTTGCAAATATGTTTCTCATCTCACAGAATCTAACTTGTCCAAAATACTACCTGGACACAGACTTTATAGCAGAATTCAGACAAGCAATTTTTAAAAAATATGGAATAGGCCTTTCAAAAATAACTGCATAACTTTTTTTTCCTAAGCAGCCTACAAAGAAAAATACCATACCTTTAGAATGATGAGACATTCTCTCCTCAGTTTTCCTAGCTTAGTTACATTTGATGATGGAATTCCTTTCTTTCTTTTTTTTTTTTTTTTTTTTTTTTTTTTGCAGAACCGGGGATTGAACTCAGGCCCTTGCACTTGCCAGGGAAGCACTTATTCCACTGAGCCATCTC
>NW_004524614.1:1973095-1990071 GCF_000260255.1 Octodon degus | reverse complement strand
CAGAAATATTCAGTCACAGAAATGACGCTCAAGCAACTGTCTAGTTCTGATAATTAGTTCATGAGGGGAAACAAGTCTCCCAGTCCTAGGGAGAACTTGTCAGGTTGACTTGAACCTATAAATACTATTAGGTAAGTTAAAGGACACTGATCCTAAAACAGAATGTAACTGGCAAGAATTAGAAAAGATGGAAGACACCTCTTACCTGGAGATAACAGGAGCGCTGTTTGCGAATGGATATCAGGCAAGGGGAAGAAGAAAAGGAAAGAATATTAAGGTCCTATCTTGAAAGTATCTCCAGACTTTGTGGCTGCTAACAGCTAAAAAGACAGCAGCAATCTTAGGAGGAGAGAGCTCAGAAAAACATGCAAAAAGCATTTGTAGCATGCACAGTGGCAGAAGCAGCAAGAGGTATTGTAAGCAGCTGGAAAGGCCACTGAGCAGTTAGGAGAGTTATTCCCACACCTTCCTTGCAGCCCTGAGAGCTAGGGATGGAGGAATGAGGATGGGGGAGCCAAGTGGGTGGGACGGAGACTGAGCTGCTCTGTCAGGGTCTGTTCTTTTTTTTTTTTTTTTTTTTTGCAGAACCGGGGATTGAACTCAGGCCCTTGCACTTGCCAGGGAAGCACTTATTCCACTGAGCCATCTCCCTGGCCCCAATTCCTTTCTATTGTGACACCTTTCTTTCATACCAAGCTTGGGCAGTGTTTTCTGCCATTCTAGATCCAAACCAATTGTGACATATTTAATGGGCCCTTAAAATCCTGGAAGCCAGGTAAGCACCTCTTCCGAGCAAAGTCACTGCTATGCTTACAGTCTGGAAGCAGTCACAACAGGGTGGAGCTAATGGGAGCACAGCTGCCCTGGCCTATGACCATCTCGCACCCTGAAAACACAGTCCTCATTAAAGGAGTCACTTGAATTGAGGCATTAGCCATACAACTGCAGTGTTCAAATACAAGCATCTTACTTAGATGGGACAATGCACTCTTCGATAAGGGTGATAACCTGGCTTAGCAACTCTTTCCCAAGAGAGATGAGTGCAAGCAGGGCAGGGAGATGATACAGGAAAGGCAGGAGAACCTCCGAAGTTGCTCTCAATACCAACCACCTGGAGAAAGCCAACTACACCCTAACTTCAAATGTCACCTGTTTTGGGAGCTTTGTCTGTCCTTTCTGCACTCCTGGATGATTCTGAGTTCCCATTAGTGTGTGTACGCGGTTCTCTTACAGCCTTTGTCATTTTGTCCACATGGGACAAAAAGAACTTCCCATTTAGTTCAGTTTTGAATTCCTAATGCCACTGATGCCCCGGAGGATAAGTCTACTTCGGTAAATAAATGAGTGTTTAGATGGATAAGTCATGCCTTGGCAGGTCAGGGATACATGAATACAGTATGTAGCAGAAGCAGGGAAAGCTGGAATCCTGCAGATAAACTGTCTGGCCTTGAATAGAGGGATTTATTCTAAGTGTTTGTAAATAGGATATCATGCTTCATCTTGTACGGCAAATAACCACTAGGAAGAGAGTATGCAATGTGTTAATTATTGCAACTGTCCTACCAATTTGATTTGAAACTGTCTCATTGCTATTTGTTTCTCAATAAAATTATGGAAAAAAATAAATAAAGAAAATGAAAAACATAAATAAACTGCCTGGCCCACTGCTTCCCTCAAAACGTATCCTTTCTAGACTGTCCACTGTGGTCCTTAGGGCTCATTTACAAGGCAGTGCATCCCCATGAAGTTGCATTCAAAGTTTCTAGCCTCAGTCATTTGCAGATTTTTCCCTAGAACCTAATAATTATTTGAGGAAACTTCTGCAATTGTGCATAAACTAGAAATATCTTCTACAACTGGGGGAGGGAGTAGCCAATCTGACAGCATTACTCAAGTGTTCTCAGTTTTGTTCCTTTTAACACCCTAAGATTCCTAAGATGCTTCCAAAACACCCTGTACCTTTGAAGGCTCTATTAATACAATATTTTATTAAATTAAATTATGTAACTATTATGAAATTACATGACCCATATGTTACTGGTTGTGTCTAGGTGTCCCCCCAAAGCCTCATGCAGTCATGGGGCGGCTCCTGAAGTTTGTGATAGATTATTGTGGGTGTGGGTGCTGTCCCTGCCCTGGGGCAGGTAATTTGCATTACAGTGTGAGGAAGGGAGAGAGACTGGCCAGCCTCCTGGGCTGCTGCCACTGCTTTTGCTCTTTGCTCTTTGCCAGGACCATGAACTGCTGCTCTCTGTCATGTGCCACTCTGCTTTGGAGCCAGCTGAGGATGGACTCCACTAACTGAGCTAAATAAACTTCTCCTTCCTTCATTTTGGGTGTTGAGTATTTGTCCCAGCAACAAGACAAGAGTAACTAAAGCACCATAGTTACATCAGAGTTTAAACTCTAAAAACAGGCATTTATAAACATTTTTCTGACCATATCTGAAATTCATATTTTTTCCCCAATTCTCAGGTGTTCTGGGAATATAATCCTCATGAAGTTCACGAAGTTCCACTGTATAAAATGTTTAGGATTTGTTCAATTATTTAAAACTCCAGAGGTAAATCCCTGATTCAGCCTTATCTATTGGCTTGTCAAATCTCCAGGAGACAGGGGAGTGCAGGCAGGTGTATCTTACTGGGCAGGGAGATGATCCTACTGTTAAGAGCTAATGGAGCCTGTTATGCTTTGTGATAGGTTCGGGCCCTAGTGTGAATTGCTAAAGTCACTGTGGTGGTCATCTAATATGGCTGATTCCCTTAAAACAAAGGCCTATGCTCCAGGACCACCTCCCCCTTCTTCTCCAACTTAGCCCTGGACATAATTTACTTTCATCCTTCCTGCTGCCCCAGGGAAGACCCCCAATCTGCTCCCTCAGGTCTATCTAAACATCCTCTCCAAACTCCACCCCTGGCCAAAGGCCATAGAAGCCTCAGCCTCCTTTTGTCTAGTTCAAAAAATTCCTTGACCTCCCTAATTCTCTCCGTGTCCTCAAAAAAAATAAAGCCTCTTTTCCTTTTTCCTTCTGCTTGTTTCTCTGCTGCACTGTTCACCTGAAAGACGCCTATCACCTTGTGCCTAGATGTTTTCCCCAAAACCTCACGCAGTTGTGCTGAGCAGGCTTTCAGGGGTTGCTGAATCTAGAGTCTGTGATCAATTCTTGGCCCAAGGCTGAGATTAAAGGTGTGAGCTCTAGCCTCACCCTCGGGTGGATAGCCTGCATGTAATGTAAGGGACAGAAGGATATTTGTTCCTTCTCCTTCCCCAACAGCCATTGCTTTCGCTATTTTCTGCCACCATGAACTGTTATCCATCTACCATGTGCCACCATGCCTTGGAGCCAGCTGATTATAGACTGAAACCTCTACAAACCATGAGCTGCATAAACCTTTGCTCCTTGGATTTTCAGTGTCGGGTATTTTGTCTCAACAATGAGAGAAAAGTAACTCAGACAGAGCCCAAACACACACATCAGAAGTATATTATGAAGACAGAGCCAAGGCCAAGCAGGATGTAGCCTGCTGAAGGCTCCTGGGACACTTGAAAGAAAGAAGAACTGCGGGGCTCAAGGGACACTATGTGCCATGACTGAAACTTAAAATGTCCCCCCCATGTGAAACCTCATTAAATGTAGAGATTAAAGAAGACAGAGCTTGTATGCTGCTCAGATTTCTGCTATGGGCAACTGAATATGTTGGGAACACAAACATTCAAACCACTAGCTTCTGTACTTCCAGGAGGGTCTTTTTGATTGGTGCCCAACCGACTCAGTTACGCTCTACTACTTACTCAACAGACGAGGAAAGAATGAGATGGAACCCATAAGTTGTACAGTTGCTCTGGTGCTGACCTCAGAGCCAGTCTCAGGACGGGGCATCATGGGTGCTACTCTTAAAGGACCTTGAAATCAGTCCCAGCTTTCTATCTGCAGAGAAACACACACGCACCCTAACCTACAGACTGTTGATGGCCGTGAAGCCTGCTGTGGCTGGCTCCTGGCTCTCAATGACAGATCTGCTGCTTTTTATCCCTCCCTGAGCCAAAAAGAACTCATCACTGTCACTCACCATCTAACTACATTATATTCTTTGCTTTAAAAGAAAGGTCAGCTCAGAGCTCAGAGAAGGAGAACACATTGAGAAATGGTTATTTTTGGAGGAAAAAGCTTTTGTCTGCCACTTAAAGGAAACAAAAGTCTCCTCACTGTATCCTGAGTTAGGATTTATTAGGAATATTGCTGATAAATCTTTTTTCAGAGTAAATTTGTAACTTGATAGATATAAGCTTTTGCTACCCTATGCCCGATTGAAAATATTTGAGAAAGGCCACTTCTTTTTAACACTTTGGGTAAAAAAGAATAATCCCTTTCATTTTTATATTTAACTGCCATAAAGAGCTTTTGCATACTTCATTTTTGTCTTTTGTTCTCTGCAATATTGTAAGGATAAGATGTGTTTATAGTTTACCAAAAGAGTACTGAGTCTCAGCAAGCTCACTGTTTGCCGCATTCATCTTCATACAAACCCAGAGCAGCTGGCAGTGACTAGATGGGTGAATGAAAGTTAACAAACGAGAGCTCAGGGCTTGATAACAAGAAACGAAGAACTACAAGACAACAGGAATGACCAGTAATTCGACTGAGCACTCATAGAACACAGGTATACTCATGGTGTAGATGCATAAGGTATGCATAGTTGGATCTGACGTTCCCCCAAAGACCTGTGTTAAAGGTTTAGTCCCCAGGTTGGCCCTACTGGAAGCATGAAAACTCAGAAAGGCAGGGCCTGGTGAGAGGTCAGGTCATGAGGGGCTGTGCTCCAGAGACTGCAATCCCAGAGCTCTCCTCCTTCACTCCCTAGCTCAACAGACCAGCTGTGCTCCGCCCCACACTCCCAGGCACACGGAGCATCCTCACCTCTGGTCCAGAATCCTTGGGGCCACTCAGTCACAGACAGTGATCTGACACTGAGACAAAAATAATTCTTTCCTCTTCATCAATTGACTGCCTCCACTAGCCAGTTACGGTGACAGAGCACTAGCACAGTGTGGCCTTTCTGTGGGTAGAATGCTGAAATGCTTCTGGGCTGACTGGAAAGAAGCCAGTATCCCAGGCGGGGGTGAGAGCTCGGTGGAATAAGTGCTTGCCCGGCAAGCACAGGGTCCTGAGTTTGATCCCTAGTACCACAAGAAAAGAAAGAAGGGGGGAAGGAGAGAAAGAGAAAGCAAGCCACTATCCCATGCCCTTCAGGGGTTCTCCAAGGCTCCACGTCCTCAGATCTTTCCCCAGGACCCTGGTACCTTCTTGCTGCCAGCAACTGCAAGGCTACTGCCTGCCAAAACTGCAGAGGTCCCAGCACCTCCACCTTGGCAGGCACCGCTACTGCCTGGAATGGCCGCCTGCAGTCTAGGGGTTCGTGGCTTGGATATCCCCTGTGTGCGCATTTCTGCACACAACCAACCTGGATGCTCATTGCTGTAATCCTGAGTCATCAAAAAGAAAGGCTGGAGATACTATTCAGAACCCTCTGGTGAAGAAAGGAAAGGAACATTTGCTTTACAAAGCTTTCTCCAGAGAAAAACCAAGAAACAAGGTTCAGCATTTGGGGAGGTAAAATTTAGTTGTCTGGTAATCATTTACATAGAACACTGTATTCCTCAGAAGAGCCAGGAAACTGGGATCTTACTAGCCACCAGTGATCCTCAAAAGAGTGGTCATAGACCAGCAGCAGCACCTGCTTACCTGTTAGAACTGAATATTGTCAGTCCCACCCCAGACCTGAATCAAAGCCATGAGGGGGTGCCAGTCATCTTCTCTGAACAAGTTTCCAAAGGACTTGCTGCCTGCTTCAGCTTGAGGAGCCCCGCTGTGCAGCAACCATCCCCAGCTTGGCACTTCAGCTGGTCCCTGGGGAGCTAGCTAAGCACGCAGCTTAGACACCTCGGTCCCACCTGCGAAGGCAGTGCGTCTGCCAGTCTGTACATTCACATCTTACAGTAGCTGTTGGAAACAGCAGCAGACTTTTCAACAGATGCAAAGTAATAATAATAGTAATGTCTGTCTGCCTCTCTACTCACCTACGCACCTAGCTACCCACAGGGCACAAGGATTACAATGTCTGTCACCCATATTTTTTCTTTTCAGAGCAATGACTAGTTAAGTAAAGGGTGTTTTCTAAGAACCAGCACTACTTTCTCTTCAGTTTTTTGTGGTCACCCTTTCTCCAGGAAGAATGGACACTCTCCTCTTCCTTGTTACTTCTCAATTTTTTTTTCAGCACTTTCAGCGAATATATCACATTTGGGAAAAGTTCCAGGAAATAAATAATAAAATAATAATAGGTATAGGAAATAAACATTTCCTCCCTCCTGAGTTCCTCAAACTCAGGGAACAAGTGTCACTTTTATCTCCACAACTTTTAGTACAGGGCATTCAGCCAACAATGTCCCCTAACCATGCACTAGGGACATAACAATGAGGCAGAAGCCACATAGTCTGCCTTGGCCTGCAGTAGTGACAATCAGGCAATTGCACACAGGAAAGTGGGATGATGATTTATAAAGGAAAATTCTAGAAGGCTATGAAAGTGACTTTTGATTTAAAAGCAAAACAGGTTCCCAGTGCTGGGATACTGCAAGCTGCTAGCCCTGAGGTGTGGGTATGTCCTGAGTCAAGGTGGGTGAGGACCAGAGCCCTCCCATTGCGATGCCTGATGAGGAAGCTGCAATCATCTAACAGAGCATGGCTTGAGGTGAAAACAGACCTTCCCAGAGGCTCATTCTCTATGGACTCAATATAGAATATTGGGATAGTGGTGATTTGGGTAACTTGAGTGGGTTTCCCTAAGGCCTTGTAAAAAAGAAACAAGTCTTTTCCTAATTGCTGCAGGGTATAGCCCTGCATGATTTTGAAGGCCAGCTCTTCCTTTTCCTCACTTGTAGTTGGGAAAGAAAAGCAAGAATGTGGAGGGAATACAGCACCCTGAGATAAAGCTAGCTCTGTTCTCATCATCCAAGAACTGGATGTTACGCAGTTCTTTGCCCGGCAATTCCCACTGCCCCCACGCATAAAACCTAGAGTAAGCACACTTTCAGACCCCTCCCCCCCCAGCTACAACACAAGTGGGCTCTGTATAGCCAAATCTTGGTGGACCCTGGGCAGCTTTCCTGGGTGGCTAGGGCACTGGCCCGTCCTTGGTCGAGGCTTTTCTTGTCCCTCACTGCCCACCCACGAAGAGTAAAGATGCCTTGCTCCACTGCATCACGAGTGCTCTGTCTCAAGAGACTGATGCAAATGGATGGATACCAGAGCATAACGTTGCCAAAGTGCTTGCATCCACCCTTGGGACCAGCACTGGTGCACTGTGAACCTGCTCTGGAAGTGCGCTTGCTAAAGGCAGGTTTTCAGCTACTGTTTAGAGTCGATGCTCAGAACACCACATTTTCAGTGCCAAGATAGAGTTAAGAGTAAAAATCGGGAGCATGAACATAGCAGGGCATCCAAGAGCACCTGCAGGGTGAAGGTTACCTAGGGCTGTGGGCAAATTAGTCCAGTATCTAGAGGCAGAAGCCACAAAGCCAGAGATAGGCATGACAAGCAGAGCACCAAGGCATTTTTCTAAAGCACAGAATCCCCTAGACCCAAAGAAAAGTCCAGCTTTGGTGACTAGTTCTAGAGCGGATCAGTAGCAGCCTACTATGGAGTACCCAGGAGGATGCCTAGTACAGGGGAAGAGAATCACGTTTTCTCAGCCCTTGTAGATCCAGCACCTGAAGCCCTGCTGATAAACCTGAAGAAGACAGAGCACCAGAAAAACTCGCATTTTATTAGATGTTGATATTTGTATGTGACATGGGGATTGTCATACACAGACAAAAGGAAGAGGAGGAAGAGGAGAAGAGGAGGGGGAAGAGCAGAAAAAAGAGGAAGAGGAGAAGGAGAATGACAAGGAGGAGGAGGAGGAGGAGGAGGAGGAGGAGGACAGAGGCCCAAAGAAATGCACAATTCGAAAAACTTATACACTGTTTCAACACCATGATAAACTGTGTAGCTTCAACATGATAAAAGGAAATGAAGGGTTTCCAGGACAATGGATGGTAGGAAGGTAATTTGTGAGGGAAATAATAAGAGATCAAAACTGGTTAACAAGGTTTGTCATCAGATTCCCTCAGTGCTCTCAAGAGAGAGAGAAAGAGAGCTGTACAAATGGGACTCTGTCTTGCTTACAGCCAGATAAGGGGAAAGCAGAGGGTTTTCTTTCTGAGTCTGCTGTTTCTCCATTACTTGTATCTTGAAGTAACTCTTTCATTGGCAAGGTATATTTTGAGTTGCCTGTTGTGGTCCCGTCACAGGTCTAGCGAGCTAGATCTGACCTAGAGCATCAATCTGGCCAGCAATTAGTCTTTCTTTTCTTCCTCTTCTGATTTTCGTTTTCTATTATAAAATCAATTAGATACTAAAAACTACTAAAACCAAGTACATGGCTTGATGGATTATGCTACAGCAGCATGTGCTATGCCCGTCTGAGCCCAGGCCCTCCGCACCACTGCTGATTTCTAATGAGTCCTCCGGCCCCAGACTGCTCTCACCTCCTCCTCAGCCCAGCAGGGGCCAGAACAAGCAGGCATCTGTCAAGTGCACTCGGAGGACAAGGGCCCCCATAAAGTCTGACCCTGCAGCCCAGAAAGTAGACCTAGAAAAATGGGAACTACCCGTCAGAATCTTTGCCACCTAGGTTGTTTTGTTTGAGGGGCAGTGTTTTTGTTTTTGTAGGTTTGGTTTTGTTGCACTGCTAGGGATGGATGGGATCCAGAGTTTTGGGCATGCTTGGCAAAGTACTTTACATCTAATCTAGCCCAAAGCCCTTGCCACCTGTTATTATTATTATTATTATTATTATTATTATTATTATTATTGATAGAGACTCTCACTAAGCAGCTCAGACTCATAGTGATCCTCCTGACTCAGCCTCCCCAGCACTGGGATTACAGGTGTGTACCACCACATACCCAGGGCTGGCACGGTATGTGCTATCAAACTCAGGTCCTTGTCCTTGCACTTGCCAGGCAGTTGCTCAGACCACCGAGCTATCCCCTGAGCCCCTTTGCCACCTGTTCTTAAGAAACATTTTTAAGATGATGTTAGTTGTGCTGATCACTCAGTTATTTAAGAGCAACACAAATAACAATAGCATTTATGGAAGGGCTATCAAAATCTAGGCAAGTTGAGACTGTCTAGGCCCTCTCAGTGATCCTGAGGAAGTATTCTTGTCTTATAAACTGGTAGACTAAGTCTTTAAGAAGTTTTATAGTTTTCCCATGGTCTTATGACCAGAATGTGGATATTCAACTTCGGTCTTTATGATGCAGAAATCTGGACTCCTCCCTGTCAACCCCACTGCCTCATGTTCAATTACTGAGCATCAGTTAGAATCAAAACAGGTACACAAGGAAATGAATCTCAAATTCTTCCCTCAAAACAGTGAAAGCCAATATAGGTGTCAAAGATAACACAAGTTGAAGAAAATAACTATGAATGAAAACATGGTACAGGTAAACTGCCATGGTGCCTCCATGAAAGAAAATCTCATCCACCTGCATTGGCTGGGGAAGGACCTGGGAGGAGGGAGCATTTGGGCTGGGATGGACTCGTGTGGATGTGCAAATGAAAGGCACAGTGATGTACAAGAAACAGACCCTTCTTCTGCCTGGAGTACCAGGCACTTGCCGGGAGGGCGCTGTAAGTGGCTGTCTGCAAGTTAGCCGTGAGCACCTCTGCTCCTCAGGGAGGAGAGTCAGGCCTGCTGCACTGTCCCATTGCAGGGCCTCAGCCCTAATAGCATGTACACAGGACAAGCTGGCCACCTCTTCCCAACCATTTTGGTACAATGGAATTTGATGGTTTTGTTTTTAAATCCTTATACTTATCTATTGTACATTACAATAGATGCATGCCTGTTGGCATTTTCAAACCATTTCAAACCACAGATTTTTTGCAAAGACTATATAACTGATACACACTGTCATTTTCCCTGAGCCTCACACCCATTTATGGCACAGGTGCAAGGGTCCCACTATGACCAGCACGTCTTCTTCATGATTTCTGAACATGCGCTAAAGGGCAACAACTTCAACAAACCTATATATAATATTTTGCCTTTCCCCCAAACAAAAATGAATCTAAGGGGCTTTGACTTGAGCTAATTTTTTGCACTTTGAATGATTTTCAAGGTACAGTACCCACACGAAAGTGAAGAATGATGGGAAGTTACTCCTATATATGATATGATTTTATTCATTCTTTGTTACTTGCTAGTTCCTTCACTAGACTTATAAGAACCTCCCTGAAGGCAAGAATTGCTAGCTTTAATTTGCTTAACCTGGGGCTGGGGAAAGGGCCCGGCTGTCCAAGTGCCAGCCTGGCAAGCGCAAGGACGCAGGTTGGATCCCTGGTACCACATGCTGTACTGGCCCCAGACCCGAGGTGCACCATGCTGACCTACTAAAACTGATTGTGGTAGTGCACACCTGCAATCCCAGTGCTGGAGAGGCTGAGACAAGAGGATCACTGTGAGTCCAAGCTGCATAGTGAGACTCGGTACTAAATAAATAAATAAACAAATTTAAAAATGTCTAATTTGCTTAAGCTGATCACAGTTTAGTACAGCACATCAGAGACTGTCAACGAATGTTGCTAAATGACAAATAAAATAATTAGGTGATAGAAGAATGGATGAACAAATAATCAGTGGATGAGAACAATGAACAGATGCATAGGAGTTCAGGATAGGAAGAAATTACAGCATGATGGGCTATGACAGGGAAGACAGGCTTCAGATGGATTGATTTGTAATAAAAATGAGATAAAGTCTCAAATCCAGGAATTCCCCTCTGTGATTTACTGGTTCTGGAAGAGTTGGTTTATATTTCAGTAATTCATTACATTCTACCACAAGGCCTTGACAGGACTGATCAGAAAAGAGAAGCTCACAAGTGCAGTGACTTTGAACTGAAGGAACAACTTCAAGGCTCCTCTCTTGCCTGCATCCCTACATCAGCATGTCTCTGAATCACTAAATACAGGAAAGGCTTTCCTACAAAGCTCAATTCACAGAACAATGTCATTGTTATGAAATCTGAAGTCACCAGAAGAAACCATGGAGAGAAAAAAGACAAAGGTCTCTACACCCAGCATCCCTGACCTAGCCAGGTTTTCTCACCTATTCTGAGGGCAGCTCCAAGAGATGAACTGAGAGGCTTTATTTATACAAGACAACCTTTGTTCATATGTAGTCCCCTCCTCATCTTTCCCATGGCTTATCCCCATTCCTTCCAAAATACCACAAGATCAGGCTGGAGAGCTAGCTCAGAGGATGCAAGGACTCATGTTCAATCCCCAGGACCACATACCATGTCAGCCTCACTTCAGGTGCCCTGAGCCAGCCACCAAATCTGGGCATGGTGGTGCTCACCTGTAATCACAGCGCTGAGGAGGCTGAAAACAGGAGAATTACTATGAGTTCAAGCTAGGTAGTAAGACCCTGTACCACATATATTTAAAAAAACCCTATAAGATCTTCCCTCCACAAGTTTCCTATTCTCTGTAGTTTGGGAAGATATTTAAGCTTCAACCATCTGGCCCGGGGGTGGAGCCAGCTCAGCAGACCAGGGCTCCAACGCAAGCTGACGTGTCTGCCTAAGTAGGCACTTTAGTCTGTTGAGCTATTTGGCCAGTCCTTCATAATTTTTTAAGTTGTATGTCTTTTCTATTTAATCTGCTTGATGCTGTTCAAGTGAGGAAAATGTTTTCCCTTCTCTACTCTACTTTGACTTCAAGTTGTCCCACACCTACCACCACCAGCACCATCAATTTCTCCACCGAAATCTTCTCACCCAAGAAAGCTTAACTAAAGAAATGAGTAAACAGATAAACAATGCACGATACATCCACACAATAGAATACTATTCAGCAATCTAAAGGAATAAGACTACTGATGCATGCCACAATATGGATGAATCTTAAAAGCAATAGTGCAAGTGAAAGAAGCCAGACATAAAAAGACTATACACCACATGATTCCACTTGAATAACATTCTGAAAAAGGGAAAACTATAGGAATAGACATCAGATCAGTAGTTGACAAGCTGAGGGAAAAGAAAGAATCTAGCTACGGAGGGAAATGGGAGAAATTTAGAGATGATGAAAATATTCCCTATTAACTATACATAGCTGTATATACTTGTTAAATTCATCAAGCCTACTATAAACCTTGAAAGGATAAATTTCACTGCATACAAATTATAGTAAACCTGGCTTTTTAAAAGTGAAAAGATAAAACTGTAACCCATATCTTTTTCTTAAATGCTTACTATGACCTGTCCCTGCTTCAAGTGTTCATTTATCTTCCTCATATCTCCTTAAGCAATTAATTATGCCTTTGGGCACCTCTATGATTGTCTTAGAATATCATTTATTTTCCAGTATTTCCTTTTTTCATGTCCAGGTCTTATCTCCTCAGCCAGATGGTAAATGCCTTGCAGAGAGGAGCTGTTGTAGGATTATACTTTCTTTTCCCACATTAAGTATCCAGGTCAGTGTTTCACACCACAGGCATGAGAGATGTTCTATAAATCCTTGTGGATTTTGGTACAATCTCATTAAGTGAAAGCATTCTGTGTATTTCTTTAGTGCAAATGTGGATATAATAAACAAGCTCACAAGTGCATTTCTCTATTAATAACCAACAACAACCTTTTCAAAGCTTCTCAGGCTATTTACACCGGTCATTCATATATTCACACCCAGATAGCAGTTAACTTATCAGTGACATAAGAACAAAGCCTGAAGGCTTCAAAAGATACTTGGACCAGCAAGACATGCCTACTTGCAGGAGGTAAGGCACTGTCTGCACTGGCGCCTCACCAATACACTCAGACCATTATCCTATTTCCTTGACTGACAATTACTGGCTTAAGTCCAGAGTTTTAACATTTTAGGGAGAAAATATGGCATACATAATTCATGACACTTAACAAAATCATAGTTCTGCTTTAATATTACAGAGCCTAACAATTTTATTCTCCTTACATTTAAAATGCCGAGATTCCTATATTTGCAGACTTGCTGATTTTCAAGTCTTAAAATGTATGGCTATTTTTGTCTCTATTTTCTACCAAATTTCATTAAGTGCCACTGCTTTAAGTTATTGTTTGTGGCATTCTTTGTAGAGGACGTCTAACCATTATTAGTCTCTGACTGGGAAGAGGCAGTTTTCCTATGCTCATTTAATTATTCAGTAGATGAAGAATGGTTGTCCCTTCGTGTCACAGGCTGGTGCTTGAGACTCTAATTGGTTTTCTATTAGATTTTTCATAGCCTTCTTGGGGAATTAATTTCCCACCAAATGGGTGAGACAACACTCCTTTTGTGCACTCTTTCGCATGCACACCTGCTACCATACCACATTTAGCTTCCACCCACAGATGGCCTGTGTATCTGCTTCTGTGTGCAGGCCATTCCTTAGAGAGAAGCTCTCCTCACCACTGGAACCAGATGCTAGTGTCCATATCTGGTTCTCCAGCAGCCAGTTTCCAAGGTTTTATTGAAGCAGGGCCCTTCCTTTCTTTCTTCCTTCCTGCCTGCCTGCCTTCTTTCATCCTTCTTAATTTTGACCCTAAATAAGAAAGATAATGTAGGGGGCCCGGGAGATAGCTCAGTGGAATAAGCGCTTCTCTGGCAAGAGCAAGGGCCTGAGTTCAATCCCCAGTTCCGCCAAAAAAAAGAAAAAAAGAAAAAGAAAGATAATGTAGTAGCTCAAAAAAACCAACTTTGACTTTCAAAATTATCTCAAAATTGTGCTATGGTTTGAATCTTCAGGGTCTCCCAAGGGTTGGTCCCCAAGACAGTGCTATAGGAGGCAAGAAGTACTGGGTGGTGGGGTGTGATGGGGATCTTCCTGCACTAGAGGCACACCCTGGAAGGGGATGGTAGAACCCTTTCTCTTTCGCTCTTTTCTTCCTGGCAGCAAAGTGAGCAAGTTTTCTCTCTTTTCTTCCTGGCAGCAAAGTGAACAAGTTTCATTGTCACCATGGTATGGTGCCCCACTGGAGACCCAAAGCAATGGGGCCACCAGAGCTGTGAGCCAAAGTTAACTTTTTCTCTTTATAAACTGGTTTTTTTCAGGTACTTTGTTATAGTAACAGGAAGCTAATGCAATCAGTAAAGAAAAAATAAACCTCTAATTAGTATCAAAATATATTTACAGATTAAAGAAACACCTTTAAACTTTTAAGTGTAAGCATCTATCAGAAACTCTTAAAATTCTAAGAGTATCATTCCAATTTTAAGAAGTCATGTCTCTAAATCATGTTCCAGTGACTTACAGAGTTCTTCCATTTCTCTAGACATAGCTCACAGTAAACTGGTAAAGGAGTTTGTTACTGATACTCACTTTGGAGCCCAGCGAGGAACCTGAGTGGATGGCCATGCACATTACTGCAGCGATGGTGGCTGCCGTTCCACACGGGCTCTAGGAGACCAGCACCACCCAGAGCTCAGCCCCGCACCCACTAGACCTCGGAGGTGCTACTGATAGCCCAGCCACGAGAGAGGGGCCTGAAATAGCAGCAACAAGTGTCTACAGAGGTGACCTGCACAAGCAAATGAGAGCAAATAAAACTTTAAGACATGGAGCACAGACTCACTTGGATCCTGCTGAGCAGACCCACCTGCACACTCCCGCTCACCACGAATGCAGCAGTGGGAGCCCCAGCTGCTCACGCCAGCCCTAGAAGGCCTTGTTTGTTCTCTCGGTAGTCCCACCCCCACAGCATTTTCTCTGGATATTTCGTACTCTAGCCTCAACAGAAGAACCCTGTTCTCTCTATTTCCAAAGATCAATGAAGTGGAAGAAAGCATTCCCATAACATTCCAGAGAGTCAGAGATTATTTGATTCCCATATTTATAAGATCAGCCAAGAGAGCAAAAGTTCTCTCAATCATGTGTTTTATGAGGAAGCTAAGGCAAAAAAAAAAAAAAAAGACACCATTAACTTGCTTGAAAATTTGGTATTAATATGTGCATCCTTTCACCTTTATTAAGTAAAGAACATGAAACTGGGGACCAAAGAACCATCCCTATTCATATTCCCTGCACCATGCAGCTTAGCATAGTTTTGCTGAAGTGTAAGGCCAATGGCTGTCAGCTTGGTCTCCTCCATGTTCACTCTAGAGATCAAGGTGAGAGCAGAGAGGCTGGGTAACTGTCTGCATAACAGCGGGTACCTCTAGCCAATGATGCACCATAGTCACAGAGAACACTGGGTTTGTTTCTCAGGAAAAGGGGAATTCTCCCACATGTTCGCACGTGTGCACCTAGTATGGTGACTGTTACACTTTCCAAAGGCACTGCATCCACCAAGAGTCCAAGATTTGGAGAGTTCTGCAGCACACAGGCAAACAGCATGAAGAGATGTCAGTGATTAGGTACAGACAAATAAGAGGTTACTGACAAAACGGAAGCTGTTACAATCCTTCTATTCCCTAGTATGTTATTCTGTAAATAATTACAACATAGTTGTTGCTTTAACAATTGATTTTATAATGATGAGTCACACTAAGTTTCAGGTAATGTTAAATGCATTGCATGTGTTGTTTAAGTCTCTCAATAATTCAGTGATGGAGGTATTACCTGCTGTATTTTACAGATGGAAAGTGGGGCTGAGAATTAGGGAACTTCCCTAAGGACACCTAAGTGTCGGTGTCAAATTCAAAAGTTATTCTAACTGGAGTCACCTGGGTGACATCCTTGCTTAAGCAAGTATGGAATCTAGCTAACCACAGGCTAATTTTTTTTTAAATAGCATAGTTTATTTGACTGCCCCTCCTTAACCATGCATTTAACAATTATATGTACTTGAACATTAAACATGCATCTAAACCAAAGCGTAAAATACACTTCTTGTAAGTTCTTTTGGAGCTCACATCTCATCACAAACTACCCAAGCCACTATAGGATTTAATGTTTGCACTCCTGGTTTAAGCTCTTGCTTTGGTCTCATTCTTTTTGTTCTTCCTTCTTTTTTTTTTTTTTTAAAGACAGGGTCTCATTAGGCAGTTCAGGCTGGACCTGAGCTCATCCTGTGGCCCAGGCTGGCCTGGAATTTGCAGCATTCCTCCTGCCTCAGCCTCCTGGCCATCACACATGGCCAGTCTCATTCCTTCCTATCCTCCTAGTCCTCCCTTTTGGAATGGAAATGTTTCCTCTGTGCCGCTGTATGTCAGAGGCATCTAACTACTCTTTGATTTTTATAGTGAGACACAGCTAAGAGTTTGCCATGGGACTTGTCTGTAAGTTCTCAACTTGCAAATATTCAAGTTGGAAACTTTCATAGATATAAGCAGACCTTGCTTTACAAATATTCATAGATGCAAACAAACCTTGGAAGTGGCTCATGTGTCTGCGGACATTGTCACAGTCGGGCTGCTCAGTACTCACTGTACAGTGTGATAGAGTTCAGGAGTACAGTGCTCAGTCAGAGCCCAAGATATCTGGAGGCCACAGGAAAAGCAGTAGTGATGTGAAAGGGACTACTAGGAAGCACAAAGCAACAATCATGAAAATAATTGAGAGATTGGACCAAGGTAAAAAGATAGTAGATGTCTGTAAAAGTAAAAATAGTTTATTTACAGTATTATGTGTTTGCATATTTATGTCAAAGGTGTATCAGACTCACTTTGTTGGACTTATGAATGAATCCAGCTCATGAACATTCTACCAGAATAGAACTCATTTGTAGGTCGGGGACTTGGTGTACGTAGGGGATGACTGGATTCTGGGGAGCTATGCTAATTAGTGGATTAATTCTTCAATGGGTTAGTTAGTAGCTGACTGTGCTGATAGGAGGGAGAACCCATCTGGAGGTGGTCACTGGTGATGGATTGTGGCAGGATGTATTTTTTTAACATTTATTTATTT
>NW_004524614.1:1964087-1966423 GCF_000260255.1 Octodon degus | reverse complement strand
AGGAGGAGGAGGAGGAGGAGGAAGAGGAGGAAGAGGAAGAGGAGGAAGAGGAGGAAGACGAAGAGGAAGAGGAAGCGGAAGAGGAAGAGGTCTAGCATTATCCCCTGGTACTAAAACTTACCTTCATTTTCTCAGCATGACTGAGGTCTACCTATAGCCCAGTGCTGTTGAAATACTGTACTATCCCACTTTTTGTCTTTATAATGAAATACTTGAAAGTAGGTAGCTTGGGGCGAGAGGGAGTATAGTTTTATGAGGAAAAAAATGTAAGTACATTTGTTCTTACATTTTTCAGACATTTTTATTGGGAAAGTAGTGCATTAACTACAAATGCATGAGGACAGAGACTTTTTAAAGTGTATTCCCTAAAAATGAAACCAGCTCAACTCAAATCAATGACTCTGAGAAGAAAAAATCGGCTCAGATGACCACTGGCCTGAAGATTTGTGACTGACCATGAAGAGTCACCACTACTCTCCTTAACACCATGTAACACACAGTCAAAAGTCCCTGCAATCAGAGGCTGAGACTACATAGTATTTGAAGATCTCTTCCACAAATATTGCCATGATATCAGACAATTGTCAAAGATTCCCCTAGATTTTAAGGAACAGACTATCATTTCACAGTACTATTCCATAGTTCTTTTCCAAAATTAGTTTAAGATGAGTATGCTAGGTCATACCCATGCTTATAGTCATATGAGATAAGAGACAGACAAAATAATCCTGAAAAGAATGCTGGAGAAGTCTAAACAATGCAAGTGCTCATTTCTTACAGTTTGTCTCTATCCTGGGAACAGCAGGCAAGTGCCCGCAATTCACCCTTCTATGACTTTGGCTTCCCCACCTAAATATGAGGATGTTGACTCTCAGATCATTTTATTTCTCAAAGCACACAGGCCCATGAAAAATCGATCAAAACATGTTTGGACTTAGTGATTTATAATATAGTTCTCCTACATAAATATAACGCATGCCACATGTACATCTTAGATGATCTAATATATTTCTTCTATGTAAATATAATGCATATTACAACTTAAAAGTTTCTTGTAGTCACACTAGAAAAACTAAAAAGAAATACAGATAATTATTTTAATAAGGCATTTGATTTAACCTTACATATGCAAAATATAATCACTTCAACAAGTAACAAACATAAAACATTAGACTAAATAAACTTTAAGTTCCCTTTTTGTACTAATTACTGGAAAAGCAGTGTGTGTTTTACAGGAACAGTACAGTTCTGCCCTGAGTCACCGTTTCTCAAGCCACATGTGTGGAGTGGCCAGGCACTGGATGTACAGACCCGGAAACACCTTCAATTTCAATTATGTCTGGCTCTATATAGTATCGCTTAGTCTGTACAAAGTATCTTGGGCTCTCTGAAAGACAAATATTAGACAAGCAAAGTACAAATGTCATTTTCTATTTGCCTATGATCAGAAAAAGCTCCTTTCTCAGCACTCACCTCCTCAGTTTCTAGATCTATGATATGTTGCTTCCAACTCAACTATTTCCCATAATCACCTTCTCTCTTCCCTGGCCCAGTACTGCCCTTGTTCAGTCCTCCTCCTTTCCTTCCTGGAGTACTAGGACAGTCCCTAACTCTTGGCTTCACGTGCAATCTTCATCAACCCTGTCTGGCTGCAGCCCAACTTGTCCTCACAGGAGGATCCTTCTCAGTTGCCTGCCCACAGTGGGGCCCTCCCTTCCAGAAAACTGTTACAGTAACAATATTGGGTAGTGGAAGAGTTACACACAGTTGAAGAAACATATTTCCAAACATCCAGAAAAGACAAGGGGAAATAGTCCCAGAAAACATAAATTTATTATTTTTTCCACAGAAATGACACACTATCTTAAATACTTAGCAATAAGTTGAGCAGGTCTCGTGAGATTTCAGAGGAGATCCAGATTAATTTGTTCACAATATATTCAGTAACTACTGTTATGAATGTTTAAAGGCAAAAAATTCAGTGGTGGTAAGCCAGATATGGTGGCCAATACCTGAAATCTCAGCCCTGTGGGAGGCTCAAGCTGGAAGAACCCAAGCTCCAGCCAAGCCTGGGCAATTTAGTGAGACCTTTTCTGAGAGAGAGAGAGAGAGAGAGAGAGAGAGAGAGAGAGAGAGAGAGAGAATAATAAAAGGACATGAAAAAGGATTGGCGATGTAATAGTGTGAAGGCTATAGGTTAAATACCTAGCAACAGAAAAAAACATTTTGCACTTTTAAAATCGAAGTTATGGGGGCTGGAGAGATGGCTCAGTGGTCTAAGGCACCTACTTAGAACAAGCTTGGCAAGGCATCAGGGACCGCGGTTCAATCCCCCA
>NW_004524614.1:1960547-1963247 GCF_000260255.1 Octodon degus | reverse complement strand
CTTATTCCACTGAGCCATCTCCCCGGCCCCAAAGAACTGAGCTAGGGCCAGGCCCCCCTCATCTTTTCTGAGTTAGGTCTTCTTGTGTTTCCTGGACTGGCCTCAAACTTCTGGGCTCAAATGACTCTCCAGCCTCAGCCAGTAAAGTAGCTGGGACTACAGGTACACCCTATCTGCCCAGTCTCGAGGGCTGTCTTAGGACACATTTGTGTAAGTAGACCCCAGAGCCTGGGGACAAGACTGTCCCTGCTCCTCCCTTCTGCTTTGTGTCCAGAAAGGCTCCCTCCAGGTCCTGTTTTGCATTTGCCTCTGACAATGATAAGGAAAAACTCCAGGACATGGACCTGAGGTCACTTTTATTTTTGGCCTTTCTTAATGGTTAACATTTTCTCTGAGCACTTTTACCATCCTAAAAGGATGTAAATAATGTCTTACATTAATGTGGTATTGACCAGAGGTTATATTTAGTAAATGTAAAGAACCACAAAGTAAGGACAGAGGCCATCCCCAAAGGTACTATGTACACAACTTCAAATAAATATTGGATAATTTTTTAGAGAATAATTTTAATTTAATCTATTTGCCTAGCTGGCATCTCTGTAAGATAAAGCTTCTCTCGTAAGAATAAAAGCAATTATTGAACAACTGAAAGAACCAACTGAGGCGCATATTGGTCACCTCTGGCACAGTCAAGACTATCATCAACAAGAGATGATGACCTTAGGAGACACTGGAGGGTAAGCGTGTTGGAATCAAAGAGGCCAGTGCGTGGTAATTTCTGCAATCACACATGCCAGGGAAAGGATGCTATGAAAACACTGACATTCTCCTGTCATGTCTCTGTTCAGTCATCTCCTAGTTGGTCCCCTGCATGACACTTAGAGGGGAAGATAATGACAACCAGTTTTGCCTTATTTTAACGCTCATCTGTGAAAGAAGCAAGCAAAACTGTTGTGCAGGTGCTGAGGATCAAACCCAGGATGCTATACCACTGAAATATATCCCTACTCCTTTTTTTTTTTTTTTTCCTTTTTGAGACAAATTCTCCCTAAATTGTGCATATAGGACTTGTATTTGTGATCCTCCTGCCTTGGCTTCCTCAGTGCTGGGATGACAGGCATGTACCACCACACCCACCAAGGAATCCTTCTAATATTATATAGGTACACAAATGACAGTTCCAAAATTTGGATCCAATTCTCTCTGGCATCTTAGCCCCCACATGTACTGCCTCTCTGCGACTTCCAAACATAACCTAGATCTTTAGCGCATGTCTAATATTTATCAAGGACAGAGTTCAGTCAATTCTTCATTTATTGAATACCCATTGGATTACACAGGGAACAAAAGCAGGTGGATTCAGACCTGGCCTCTATTTCCTGTCAAGGAGAGATAGCAGTGTAGCATGAATGGATTGTTTGCTGAGATCTGATGTTGAACTAGGCTGGCTCGAGATGGTGAAATGGCATTGGATTTAGGAATTAGCCGGTCCTGTTGGAAATTAACAAGCAAGCAAAGAATTTCTCTAGATTGTTTCTTCACCAGTGAAATAAAGGGCTGGAAACATCTGTGCTGTATCCCCCAGTCCCTGCCTTCTAACACCAGAGCTCCCCACATTTCCAGCTGATTCTTGTCCTAAAAACTTCTGGTTGGGTGTTGGAAAAAATGAGGCCTGCACAGGGCTCATTTAAAATAACAAAAGATCTTTAATGACCAAGAGGTTTGGGCAAGAGGGTCAGAATGGGAACGAGATTTAGGAAAGAACCGCAAGAACAGTTTCTGGAACATATTAAGTCATCTCTGCCCTACATGTAATCTAGTCACTTCTTTTCTGTTCTTTATTGCTGATCTTTTATTTAGTAGAGAAGCCTTTGCTTCTTGATCACACAGATCACATAGACCCTGGAAAACAGAGGGGGAGTTTCTTTCAGTCCCCCACCCACCCACACCCTGCACCTCTGTCAACACATGCACCTGCTTAACATCCCTCTTTGTCCACGTGCTCCGCTGTCATTGAAAAATCAATGCTGGATGAGAATTGAGAGTTCTCTCCACCTGCCTCGTGATCAGCCTCAATACTACAACACTTCTCCATCTCCAACATACCAAACAGTGCCTAGCACAGAGGAGGTGGTCCATCTGTACCTCTGAGATCCATGGCTCCACTTCTACTCTGTCTTCCTTGCTAGATGGAAAGGTCTACTGTGGGCAGACTGAAAGCTCCACAGGAAGAGGAGGACCTCTCCTACCAGACTTTGGATTCCCATCATTTATCAGAGACATAGAATGGTCAGAGACATAGAAACACAAGATCTTTGAGGAAAGGTAGAACTGGCAGAAGTATAATGGAATTAAGGTAGCATAGGAGAGAAAGACAGGATTAGCTGGGCATGTTGGCACACAGCTGTAAACTCATGCTCTGGGATGCTGAAGCAGGAGAATCAAGTTCAAGCCCAGCCTGGGCAACTCAGCAAGACCCTGTCTCAAAATTTTAAATCCAAATCAATTTAAGGGAGTGGGGAAGCCACTGAAAGGGGACTGGGATTGGATTAGGATAGATATCAAAAATAATGAGAATTAATCATCAAGAATTGCCTTACATGCACTGACAAAGGTTCTACAATCTGAGGTACAGGATCTCAGGACAAATCCTGAGGGCATTTCACTGACCTTCTCAGACCAAAAAGCTACAACTCTTGT
>NW_004524614.1:1957432-1960447 GCF_000260255.1 Octodon degus | reverse complement strand
TGCTTTGCCAAGCTTGTTCCAAGTAGGTGCTTTAGACCACTGAGCCATCTCTCCAGCCCCTAGGATGTATTTTTGTCCTGGACTTTGCTTTCTCTGCTTCCTAACTGTCGTGGCCTGGGTGGCCTTCCTTGGCCACACCCTTCCGCCACAGTGCCCGCTGACCGTGAACTAAACTGTGAGCCAAAGTAAATCTCTCAAACAATAAATAAATAAATGTGGCCTCCTTTAAGTGGTGGATGCCAAGTATTTTGCTCAGCTACAGCAAGGTAGCCAGGACAGAGCGGCATATACCACGCGTCCATACACTCCCTAAAGGCACTGTGCCCTGCTCTTCGCGGCAGTTTCTGCCTCTGAGAACCTTCAACTGAAAAGAAAAACAAGTTCTAAAAGATGCATGAACAACACCATGGGAAGGAGGGAGCAGGACAGAATTCATACTCAAATGCTAAAGCGATCAGAAAAATTTCTAAAATAAGCAATTCACATCCTCCAAGAACTAAACAAGTCATCAATGTATGAGGCAATACACTGTTTTGAAAAAAAGAATCAAACAGAAGTCTTTCAAATAAAAAAAAGCTGTTGAAATTAAAACTGAATAGGTAATAATAGCTAGAGAGAAAAATAGTAAATAAATCAGAGCGAGAGAACGAATTGCTGAGTAAGCAAAGGCAAGCAACCTGTCTGAAATGGAGTAAAAGGAGATGCAGGATATGAAAGAGAAATTAGAAAACTAAGGGAGAGAAAGAAATGGAGAGAACAGTCCCATTCTAAGGCTGAAGGGAGAATAGGGAGCACTTGGGAGATGGCAGACTTGAAGATGGAAGACTTCAGAATTTCTCCCCTGGAGCAGAAGGAGACACACAATTCCCAGACTGAACAGGATGTCCAATGTTGAGCAGAAAATGAATGGTTAAAAGAAAAACACTTGGACCATCACGCTGGAATGTCACAACATCAAAAGAGATTGTACCATTAGGGGAGGTGAGACAGTTCAGTGGACTAAATGCCTGCTTAGGCAAGTGCAGGAACCAGGGTTCAATCCGCAGCACCACATGCCCTGGGTATGCTGAGCTGGCCACTGAGCTCGGGCGTGGGAGCACACGCCTGTAATCCCAGCACTGGGAAGGCTCAAAACAGGGGGATCACTATGAGTCCAAGATGCACAGTGAGACCCTGTACAAAAAAATAATTAATTAATTAATTAATTGAGCTGGGGAGATAGCTCAGTGCAAGGGCCTGGCAAGTGCAAGGGCCCAAGTTCAATCCCCAGTTACACACACACACACACACACACACACACAAATAATAATAATAATAATAACAATAAATTAAAAAGAGATTGTACCCTTAAAAATAATCAAACTGAAAAACAGCTTTGTAGTAAAGGAAGAATTAGACTAATACTGATTTTTATAAGTAAATCTGGAAAGACGAACGTAAGGAAGGATATATGCCTATAAGAGCTGAAGGAAAGGGATTGAGAGTCTGAAGTTTCATATTCAGCAAAACTCTCACTTAATTGCAGACATTATGAAAACATTTTTAGGGACACAATGAGTCAAACTGTGTACTATACACAGATGCTCCCTGAAAGACCCTGGGGATCTGCTCACCAAGAGGAATGAAACGAACCAAGCACTGCTAAGCAGAGAAATTCACATATGTCCATGGACTAGGCAGAAAATGTTTGCTTTCTAGAATCAAATGAGGTGATGACAACATGAGACATAGTTAAGAAGAGCAGATGGAGGACAGGGAGTAAAACCAGGCTACTGCTTGTCTTCTTTTTGATTGAGGGGTCACTATGGAGAGGAAAGAATATCTATGCTAATTAACTTTAGCCATCATTAGATGCAAAAATAAATAAGTATGTTCATAATTTAGGGTATCATGTAGAAGAATAAGTACATACATATAACTTTCAAAAAGCTGAGAAAAAATATTATTGAAGAAAACTTGGAACACCAAAAGCATAATCCAGGAAATAAAATATTGATAAACTGGACTTTGTTAAAATTAAAAATATCTACTCAGCAAAAGTCACTGATAAGTCAGAAAAACTATGGGCTGAGAGAAAATGTTTGGAAAACTCATCTGTGAGAAAAGACTTAAATTCTAAACATATGAATTTTCTTAAAATTCAATAATAAGAAAACTAAAAAGTTAAGCAGAAGAACTGAACAGATGTTTCAGTTAAAAAGACATGGACTTGGTGATTAAGCACAGAACAATGCTCAATATCATATTTCATCAGGGAATAGCAAATTACAGTAACAAGACACGACTACAAAGTACCGCTATTACTTAGAAAATAGCCAGAATCCAAACTGATGACATCATCAAATGCTGGTGAAGCTAGGGAGCAAATGAAATTTCATTCATTGCCAACCGGAATGAAAAATGGTGCAGTCACTTTGAGAAACAGTCTGGGAGTCTCTTATAAAATTCAACAGAATCTTATCATATGGTCCAACAATTGTACTCTTTGGTATTTACTCCAAAGAGCTGATAACTTATGTCCCACAAAAACCTGCACACAAGTGTTGACAGTGGGTTTAGTCATAACTCCCCAACAATGGAAGCAACCAAATGTCCTTTGGTAGGTAGTACATCTTGTCATCATGTCATCCTGCATGAAAGGCCAGATTGTGCCTTTAATACATGGAGCAGCTCACCACCCTGGATACCTTCAGTAACACTCTACTCCCATGTGTAAAAGCCAAAATCTCCACTGATAAACATCACAGATGACAGTATGCTTTTTGTTATATGAACTCCATGATTGTAGGAGAAACCACAGGAATCACATTCTATGGATAGAAGACACCTCGCTGATAATTACACAAGCAACACCTTGGTTACCACCCTTGTATTTATTGTGACAGCTCTTATTAATGCAGTTTATTTTTTTTTCTTTTTTTTTCTACAGTTTTATTGATAAACATATAGCAATGAGACAGTTTCAAATCAAATCGGAAGTACAGTTTCAACAAATAATACACTGCATATATTCTT
>NW_004524614.1:1949408-1951532 GCF_000260255.1 Octodon degus | reverse complement strand
AAAAAAAAAGAATTGCCTTACAAATTGTATGGTGATCAATATCTAATCTTAGACTGTGATTTGTAATCCTTGCACTTCTAGCTTGTATAAAATAGCAAGCATCAAACTTCATTGAAAATAATGAGTTTATTACTTTTGTGGGAATGCCCTCCTCCAGCTATGATTCCATCCAGTTCTTCTGCTCTTTTATGCAAAACTGACTCTCTGGAATCTCTGGACTCGCTGTTGCCAATCCCCTTCCTCTTTCTTCTACCTGGCTTCTGCTCGTTGGACATCAGTCCCTGCAATTACATAACAGAGACTCTCTCAAGTTCAAATGGCCTCCATCTAGCTAAATCAAGGACCAGTGCCTAGGCCTCCCCTTTCTTGGGCTCTGAGCATCATTCCTGTCTCGCAAGCTAAAATACTACGTACCACTCTCCCAGACTGTCAGTGTCCACACTGATCATCTCTTCAGCACTCTGTGTTGTCCCTAACCTCCTAAACTTTGAAATACTTGAATGTCCAGAACTCCCTAGGATGCTCTCTTTCTAGGCTACATCTATATAACCTGACATCTGGGGCTAGTTATGTAATTTATAGGGCTAAATGCAAAATTAAGTTGTATGCCCCTTGTTCAGAAGTTTGAAGAGAGCAATAAAACATACTCTCCCAACAGTAGGACCCTGGCATGCTAGGGCTGACACTCCTGAGGGTTATCCTGCCCCAGCTCTTGGATTTGGGTCTCTGGCCTTGAACACTCCCCTGAACTCCAGGTTCATAAAAACCCAACTCCACACTGAAGGTCTCCACCAGGTTCTCTAGAGGGCAACTCAGATGCAGTCTGGTTAAAACCAAACTCCTCGCACTGCTCCCTGCAAACCCTGGTCCTCTGCAGGTCTCCCCATCCCATGAGTGATACAGTCTTCCAATTTCTCAAACCTTAGAACCACCCTTGAGCTACTCCTTTTCAAGCCCCATCTTGGAAACAGAGTAGATGCCCTTGGCTCTACTTGGAAGACAGAGGATGTTCCCCTTCCTCTCTGCTCTGTGCACCTCTGTGCACCCACCCCTCATTTCTGCTGCCCTTCCCAGCAGCCCCTCTGGCCCCCTGAATTGTAGTGTTGACCCCAGCCTGGTGATCCTTTCAGGAAGGGACTCTCAACATGAAGATGTAGATCCTCTGTCGTGATCCATATTTAACCAACATTGGTCACAATTACCTAGAGAGTTTGGTGGCTTCTCACATTATGCAACTACTAAAATACGATATTTTCAATATGCTAATGGCCTCCAAACAAATACAAACATGAAAATGACAAGTGGCCCCAGCTTCAAACCCCAGTGCTAAACTCCAAACCCTCTTCATGTCAAAATGTATCTGTCACCAGTTTGCAAGAAGTCCTGCAGTGCTCTGAAATCAAGTCCTTGGCAAGGTCCTCTTCCAATGCGGCATTACTAGTGCAGATAACCTACTAGGTTACGTCACAAGACCACGGTTTCTAAATAGATTATATAATGTAACAAAAGCTTCTCACTAAAGGGGTGTGTGTGTGTGTGTGTGTGTGTGTGTCCTCTGCAGCTGATGGAGTGCTAGCTGCTATGCACCAGACGAGGACCCCATGTGGTGAAAAGCACTCCAAGGACCTTCCGCCCCCCAGAGCTCTTCAGAAGACGCCTCAGCGGGCAAGCCCGCGCCAGAGGGGAGACGCGCTGTAGCCATCCCACTGTGGGCCCTCAGCTAGGGTCTCAGCTTGAGAACCTCCGGCCTCCAGGAGGGGCGCACAGACCTGCGCGCGCACACAACCCTGCACACCTTCACCACGGCCACACGGGGGCTCTGACACCCGCCACCCCCTCACCCGGGCCTGGGGTCGCTAGGCCTGGCAGAGAAGCGCGGAGCTCCGGGGAGAGCGCGCCGGTCGCGGCGGGATCGATGACCGCGGCCCCCGCCCACCCTGCCTACCCCGCCGCGCCCTCGCGCTCACCCACGGACGAGCCGATCCGCGCCCTTCGCGGCAGCGACATCTTACGAGCCTTGTCAGGGCCGGCGCCGCTTAGCATCGCTCCCGCGTCGCGGGCTCGGCGGGCCCGGGTGAGCGGCGGCGGCTGCGCGCAGAGGCGGAGGCGCCAGGGCCATGGGCG
>NW_004524614.1:1942126-1949183 GCF_000260255.1 Octodon degus | reverse complement strand
GGGTTCCTCGGGACGGCGCGCGGGGCTGGGTCTGAGCCTGCCTGCTACCTGTTTACCTGCCTGTCACTTGTCACGGGCGCTAGCGGAGGCCTTGCGACTCGGGCAGGCCTCCTCACTCGCTTCCTTTCCTAGTTCTGTTCATCCGTGTGCCTCCTGCAGGCCTTTCCGCAGGCTCCTCGCCAAGCGGCTCTTTCCAGTGTCTGCGTGGAGCTCCCCAGTCCTGGGTCTGCAGCCCCTGCCCGCTACCTGCGCTGCGAGAAGGCCTTCCAGGACATGCTAAGGCTGTGAGAAACGCTGGAGAGCACGGAGGGAACAGCCGAGCACACCCACCACGCACATTCACACCCACCCGCACCTCCTTCCACAGAAACCAAGTCACTGACAGATAAGGTGAGCGGACTAAGGCCACAGGATGTGTTTTTGTTTGCTTTTACTCGTCGGTTAATGTTTAAACTGCTTGGCCCTCCTGACACAGTTCCATAGAGAAAGGAAAGCTAAATATGTATCTGATGAAATTCTGACCTCAGGGTTAAAAGAAAATCACAGAATAACTTTACTGCTCTAATCATTAGATGTCATTTTTATTAATTAAACTTGAGGGACTGACAAGAAGAATGGATGCAGTAGGAAAAAAAAAAAAAAAAAAAAAAAAACCAGTGCTGGGGAAATCAAGGCATGCACCTCCAGCTCCTCCGGGCGGGCCTCTACCTCTGCCAGGGATTTTATTAGAAAAATCTACAAGGGATAGGATTTGGGTTGATAACTGCAGGCTGGGAAAAGACTCTAAATTGTGGTTTTAAATAGCGCTTCTTGTCTGTCTAGTCTGGACCCCCACATACAAAAAGGCTCCCATAAGAAATCAATCTTTAGCAGAGAGGAAAAAGGAAAATGTCTCAAGTGGTGCACTCAGGTTGGAGGTGGGAGCCCGCATCTATGCGGGGGATGCTCCGGAAACTGGGGTTGGTGCTCGCCCTGAATTTGTTGTAAACATGTCACTAAGGATTCAGTACATTTTCTGTCTCTGTGTTTTTGTAAGTTTATTAATTTTAAATTTTAAGATTAGTAGAAAAAATGTTTGGCTATAACTAGCTAAGAACTGAAAGAACAAAGCGTTTTTCTTGAATTTTATTTTCAAGAAAGAAGCAAAATAGGTTAAATGTAGAGCATTTGTCTAGACTCCTATCAATGGGACCAGTGTCCTACTCTGATTTTCTATAACCCTATCACAAAATAAGATCATTTCTTCTTACGATGCTTATCTCCCGATAAGCAAAACTAGCCTGACAACTTTGTAGCAATGGTAGAGTTGTTCACTTGGCACACCTTGATGGTCACAGCACAGATTGCAGAGAGCAGTGAAGGAGTATTTCATAGGAGCATGTGTTATCTCCATGGTAATTCCCCTAATCTGATTGCCCCTTGGTAAACTGAAAAGGACAGATAGGTGTTGACCATAGATTCCAGACCTCAATGGCATAGCTTATTTACCCCAAGGGAAGACCAAAGCAAGCATTGGCCAGTATTTATTATTAGGCTTGAAATCCAAATGCCAAAGCTGCACTGGCCCTGCCCCCAGGCCCACTGAGTGGGCTATGGAGACAGGGCATGGCGGCACACACCTATAATCCCAGTGCTGGGGAGGCTGAAAACAGGAGAACTATGAGCAGTCAGTCATAGTGAGGTCCTATATCAAATACATTAAAAAGAAAGGAAGCAAGAAATAGGAAAGAAAGAAGGAAGGAAAGAAGGAAAGGAAAGGAAAGAAAAGAAAAGAAAAGAAAAGAAAAGAAAAGAAAAACATTCAAATGCCAGTGTGGATCACCCAGAAGAACCTTTTTGCCCTGGCCAGAAGCAGCCTAGACCCAAAGGTGGAGCCCTGAGAGGGAGGAGCAAATACAAAATTCAGATGCACAGGAAGAACCTGAAAAATGTATATTATCTCTACCTTCCTAAAAGTAAGAACATCATTAAAAAAAAAAAAAAATAGTAGCTTCACTTCTTAGAACCATAATCAAGAGGAGTAAGAAGTACAACCTACCAGCCCACTCCACACTGGTAGTTAGTTGTCCAGTGTTCTTGAACATCACTAAGCGTCCCGGAAGTGGCCCTCCTCATTCTGAGAGATGAGTGTGGGCAAAGAGGAATTCCTGGTCTCTGTCTTGTTTTTTTTTTTTTTTTTTTTTTTTCAGAACGGGGGATTGAACTCAGGCCCTTGCGCTTGCCAGGGAAGCACTTATTCCACTGAGCCATCTCCCCAGCCCCCCTGGTCTCTGTCTTAAAAGTGTTCTCTGTCCTTCACTGTTCTGTGTGCCTGTCTTCCTAAGCAGTTGCTTCAGTCAAAACAGACCAGTTTCTCAGGGAGCTGTGACTGTTTTTCTCTGAGACTTCCAAGGAAGGAGGCCATTCAGCTTCTCTTAGCAGCCTGATCCAGCGTCCCAGAACTTGGGCTCTCAAGCAGTCCTTTCCATGACCTTCCTCACTTTCTTCTATTTGAACTTGAGTCAATTCTTCTTGTTGAATCATCAAGGCCCTAGAAAATAGTTATCACCCTTCTCAAGAAATTTTCACAGGCAAGTGAAGGCTTGACCCAGTGGTGAGCCAGCCAATCACAATGGAAGCTTGTGGCCAAGGAAAATGGCTCAGAAAGTAAAAAGACAGGAGAAAAAAGAAGGGCAATGGACAATATATCCCTTTCAGGGCACCCATCCCATCTATTTACATCACTAGCCCCTACCTGCTAAAGTTTCCCCCATAGGGAGTGGATGAAGCTGAAAATCAATCACATATGCGGTCTCCCTAGTGTAAGAACCTGAAAGAGTAAATCAAATCTGAATGTACAATAGATATTATGAAAGGGAAAAAACTGCTCAAAAGGGAAGAACTGGGATGGGGGAAAGGAAAAAAAGAAAGAAGGGGGAAATAAGATAATCGCACTACTAGTTTCTGTTGGTTTATTGAAAGGAATAGAGTGCTTAATATTTTTTTTAATTTTCTTGGATGCTGGAGACAGACATCTTTATTAAAGATACTACTAAAATTTTGGCAAACATTTCACAACAGATTTGTAAACATAATGCATCCCTTTTCAACTGGCAGCACTTTGAAAAGACAATACAATGAGACAACACAACTTGAATCAGCATTAGTTCAAATCCTATATTTCTGACCATATAACTTTTGTTCCTACATGATCAAAAAAGTGATAGCTGAAATCGGTGTCAACAGGTAAACTCCGTGAAATGAAACTTTGTGTTATTTGATGAATCACAGTATGTTATGGTTAAATATATCTGCTTTTTCATATTCCTGGCAACCAGGATGAAAAAAATCTTTAAATATACATCTCATGTAGGTAATAGCTTCTTTGCATATCTCTCTTCAAAAAATACTTTATAGCAGTATATAAAAAGGTTACATGCACCTTTAATTTTATAATTTTGTCCCAAAACTGTAGCTCTGTTTCATTTTTATAACATACCAATTTTTGTCCAACACTAATAAAGCTGACAAACTTTGAAATGGCAATGCTTTTGTCTTCCATAGTAGAGGTAGCAATTCGACAGGAAACAACCCCCCTCCAGTAACACTCATCACTTGTTTAGCCTCAGCCTTTGGCCTCCTGCAAGGAGCAGCTGTTTCCTTCGGGCACACGCACACCCACATCACCTCTGCACACACACACACAGGCCAAGCACACGCTTTGGTGGTGCCCGCCTGTAATCCCAGCACTAAGAAGGCTAAGACAGGAGGATCCTTGCCAGTTCAAGAGCAGCCTGGTCTACAAAATGAGCTCAAGGCCAGCCTGAAGTACATAGCAAGACCCTACCTCAGAAAAAAGACCGAAAAAAAAAAAAGCAGTGTACATGTATCACTGTAATGTAATGATTTGCTTCACTACACAAGTGCTTTGGATTATAAAGCATGTTTCCAGACTCACTTATGCTTGCAGCTCAAGTTTTATTCACTCTGCATGATTTCTTCAAAGGTCAACTCTCACAATTTAAACTCAGTTGCTACACTGAGTAAAACAAATTCACACGCAAGTTCTTACGTCAGCATGTTGTGTTTATCCCAGAAGGTCCCGTAGCACCACAGAAGGCTGACCTTCCACCTGTGCATTGGAAAAGCAACTAGTGCATGGTTCTTTCAGTCCTTCCCTGTTGCTTTCCTGCAGTTCTTCTTTCATTTGCATTCTGCCATTGAGCAAAGGATTTATAGCCCTCAGGTTTCCATTGGGGGAGTTTATATGGATATGTCGTTAAAGAGATACAGAATAAAGAAAATGAGGCTACATATCACTATGTAGCCTCATATAAGGTCTTTTGGCCTTATTTTCCTATATGCAAATGAATGAATAGATCCCTTCATACTCACTCACTTAATTATTACAAAATAATTAAGCCCAAAAGTATAAAATATCTAGTGTTGCAGTAGCCTGAATAGCAGTCTACTGTGGATGATCCATACCTTCTTCCTTGAGCCAATAGATGCTAAGCTTTAGCATGGAAGAGGACTTTCTCAGCCAATTCAGCTGAGACACCAACTGAGCTGCAAGTCTCCCCTGTCTTATTACCAGCTGTCTCAGTTACTCTTCTGTCATTGCTGGGACAAAATACCCAACATCCAAAATGAAGGGAGGAAAGGTTTATTTGGCTCACAGTCGGGGGAGATTTCAGTCCATACTCAGCTGGCTCCAAGGCAGAGTGGCACATGGCAGAGGGCAGTAGTTCATGGTGGTGGCAAGAAGCAGAGAGCAATAGGGAAGAGTAGGGAGTAGTGGCAGCAATCGCCACAGAGAGCAAGTGTGCTTCTGTCTCTTTATGTTGTGTTCAGGCTATCCTCCCCAGGTTGGGGTATAACTCATACCCATAACCCCAGCAGAACTCACACCTGTAATTCCAGCCCTGGGCTATGAATTAATCACAAAGTCTAGGTCCACCCCATAACTGCATGAGACTTTGGGAGGATAACTAGACACAAGCAATAACACCAGCCAATTTAGTAAGTCTTCAGCTAGCACACATGACCTACATATTCTTCTGAAAAACACTGCTTAGGATTCAGTCCAACTTTTTGGTTTTCATAAGCACCATGCAGAGGGACCTTACATTTCATTGATCCTGCTGGAATGTGCTCCTGACCACTTGAGCTACCAGCTATGAGCACAGTCTTGCCGCCACCAGGTGACTTGAGAGTCTGATAGCCACATATCAGTTCAGATGGAAAGACCTCAGAGTGACAGCTGGCCAGGGATGTGGAAACCTGGAGGGAGGAGACGGTAGTACACAACAGGTGTGATCACACATGTATGCATGTGGGTACAAAATAATGGGAAATGGCGTTCACAGGGGTATACTTCAGGCTTAGTGTTCTTCCATGATAGGAAAGGACAGAGCAGGGAGCAACCTGGCCCAGCCAGAATCCACATTCCCCAGTGCCAGGCCACAGAGAGCAACTGAGAGACCGGATTAGCACCCACCATCAGACTTTAAGGCAGAGCTTGGGATCAACTGGAAAACAGTCCTGGAAATAAAGCCACCACTTTGCACCATCATGTCCCTTTTTTACAAACACTGCCTGCAAAGCGCTGTGACAGGTGTCTTCTGGAAAACTTACAGGAGTCTTGTTTCCCTCTGCTTCAAGGAAAGCTGAGACTGTGAACACAAAAGAAGCGTGCAGTTCCAGCAGGAAAAAAGCACACTGTGATGGCGAGTGCTGTGAACAGGGTCTGAACGCAGAGTTGGTAGAAGCACTGGCAATTTGCCTCATCTAAGATGACCGCTGGATTCCTGGATCATCGCTCAGTTTTTAACACAGCATTAGCTTTGTGAGGGTCATTGTGGTTAAAAAGTAATCCACACCTTCCCACTATGGGGCACACACAGGTCACACACCTTTGTGATATGCCGAAGGCAAGCGCAGGCAAGAGGCAGGAGTGGCTGCCCCTCCCTGCAGAACAGAGGACGCCTTGGGTACACAGGTGACCACATGGTGTGCCACCTGGTTATACAATAGGCGACACAGCAAGGACGCTGTCCGGGTCCACACAGTAGTAATGAATAATGTATATTTCTTTTCATTTTACACATTTTAAAAGAATACTTTTCCACAAATGATGCTAGAACCCAACAATGATTTTGGAGCTCTCCTTACACCACATGTAACAAGGAAATGTAAGAACAAACCCTAAAATTTTTAGGAGAAAACATGGGGGAAATCCTCAGGACTTTGAGTCATGCAGAGTTCTTAGGTAAGGTGCCAGAATATATCCATAAAGGAAGAACTGATTAAGTTGGAATTCCTTGAGATCAAAAATGTGCACTTCAAAAAACACTGTTAGGAAAACAAAATTATATACCACAGGCTGAAGGTAAATATTTGCAAATCACATGATAGAGAACATATCTATAATATACTACAACTCAATGCAAAAACCTAATATACAGGTGGGTGATAGGTCTGAAAAGACGTTTCACCAATGACAGGTACATTAAAAGATGCTCAACACCACTGCAATCTCCACATCCTGCTGATGGCAATGTAAAGTGATATGAGCACATCAGAAATATTTTGGCAGTTTCTTAAAAACATGACACAGAAATTTAGGAAATTTCCAAAAGCAATGAAAGCATCCATTCATGCAAAAACTTGAGTACCAAGGTAGATAGCAGCATTATTCTTTTTTTATTAGTGCATGTTAAAAAAGCATATTTGCACATGCATATATTTTCTTCATTCTCCCCCCAGCATTATTCTTAATATCACCAAGTGGGGAATAACTCAGATGTCCATGAGTGGATAAATGTGATATTATATGTCAATATGATAAAATACCATACAGAAATTTAAAAAGCAGTAACTATTAATTAATGTCAGTGTGTGGGTGATCCTCACAGACATTATGCTAAATGAAAGAAGCTCCAGGTAAATTAGCACAGATTGAGTGATTCTATTTACAATATATGAAACTTCCAGAGAAGGAAAATCCTTAGAAACAAAAAGCAATTTAAGGGCAGCTGGGAGTTGGGGTGAAGAGTGATAGTGAATGAGAAGCTGG
>NW_004524614.1:1940250-1941536 GCF_000260255.1 Octodon degus | reverse complement strand
TAAGAAAAATGAAAAAGTGCCAGGGAAATAGTTCCGTGGCACAGTGCCTGCCTGGCAGGCACAAGGTCCTGAGTTCAATTCCTAGTACCAAAAAGAAAGAAAAAAAAAAAAAAGAAAAATGATCTAATGTCTTCCTTTTCTATCTCTGGATAATGTTTTTACCTCTCAAATGGCAGGCTCTCCATGTTGAAAAATCTGTGTTAAGAGGGCAGTTCTAAAAGCGTCAAACTATATCCTTGAGAAGTTTATTTCAGATGTATGTCCCTGAACCACATTCCTCTGGACCTGTCATCAATGACCAAGTTAGTGTGTCTGGGGCAGAGGCAAGAATGTGAATTTTTCTTTCATATATTTCCCTTCTGCTGTATGTAGTCAGGGTTTACAAGGGAAACAATCTAATACATGACACATAATTTATAAAATTACCTTATAGCAGTCACCCAAAGAGTCAAGTACAAAGGAGTGCAGGAAATTTATCCACACACTAAAGATGCAAAGAATCCAGATAAGGGCCTGGATCCCATGGCAGCATCCAACATGAGTCCAGCTAAAGACCTAGAGTCCAACAGCAATGTCCTCCCTGAGTCCCTCTGCAGGCCAAGAGCCCAGCACAAGTCAGCTTCACACAAGTCTGTTTCATGGATCTGCACTGGGAAGGCCCAAGGGTCAGTGGTGGAAGCTAGAAAGTCTGTGCCAGTGGGATGAAGGACCTGTGCCAGCAGGCTGAGGGATCTGAACTAGGGCCAGGAAGTGATGCTCAAAGTAAGGATCAGAGCTTCGCCAAAAGTACCAAAGCCATCCTCAGCGACAAGGAGGTCCTGAGCTCCTTGGATGACCAGATCAACTGAGTCTATATCAGAAAACCAGCATGAAAATCTTCTCCAGGACACTGAACAGTGCACCAGAGCCAGGAAGTGATGCTCAAAAGAAGGACCTGAGCTCCCCCAAAGTGAACCATAGCTATTCTCAGCAACCACGAGAGTCCGAGTTCCTCTGACAGTGAGAACAGCTGCATTCATATCAGGAAAGCCAGCATGACAAGCTTCTCCAGGAGAGCCAACAGCATTCCCTCTTCCTCTCCAGCTCCTCTTTTTATGTGGCTGGCAACAACATTCAGGTGGGCCTTCTACACCCAGCACCATGCTGATTCAGTTTAGCTGGGTGTAACAAGTTGCCCACCAGTTGTCCAACATCTATTCATCTTTCTTGCTCGCTCTTTCTTTCTTTCTTTCTTTCTTTCTTTCTTTCTTTCTTTCTTTCTTCCTTTCTTCCTTTCTTCCTTTCTT
>NW_004524614.1:1928314-1940090 GCF_000260255.1 Octodon degus | reverse complement strand
TCTTTCTTTCTTTCTTTCTTTCTTTCTTTCTTTCTTTCTTTCTTTCTTTCTTTCTTTCTGTGGTGGATTGGGTGTGGGGATTGTTGCCCACAGCATAAGAGGCAGAACTAGAGATGCTGTTAGGGAAGCTGATGGAAGCTTCTGGTTCTCTTGGGCTATTCTTCTGGAGGACCTTGTCATGCTGGCTTTCCTGATAAACCTGGTTGTTCTCTTTGGAGGAGGAGGTTGAGACATTGTTGTCATTGAAGATGACTGTGATTCATTTTGGGAGAACTCTGGTCCTCACTTTCAGCATCCCTTCCTGGTTCCAGAGTGGAAGATGGTCACAGTGGCTTTCCTGATGGGAACTCAGCTTTCCTCATTGCTGGAGGAGCTTGGGACTTCATGTTGCTGAGGATGGCTATGGTACTTTTGGGGGGAGCTCTGGGTCTTACTTTGAGTGTTGCTTCCTGGCTCCAGTTCAGATCCCTCAGCCTGCTAGCACAGATCCTTCATCCTGCTGCCACAGACTTTCTAGCTTCCTCCACTGCCCTCTGGGCCTTCTCAGTGCAGATCTGTGAGGACACTGTCATGGGCTTAAGGCCTCCACTTGGGCTCATGCCAGACATTGCTGTGGGATCCAGGCCCTCACTGGATTCTTTGGTCTCTAGTGTATGGACATATTTCCTGCACTCTTTGTACATGATCCTTTGGGTGATTCATTATAAAGTAATTTTATAACATGTGTCCCATATTGTATTATTATATTATTCATTTTACAAAAATCGCAAAACCCAACACTTTTTCTTTGTTCTGTCTCTCTCTCTGTCTCCTCTCTCTCTCTCTCTCTCTCTCTCTCTCTCTCTCTCTCTCTCCCCCCTAAACTATATCCCAGCTCTCTTTTTTTTTACATTTTGAGACAGGGTCTCACTAAATTTCCCAGACTGGACTTGAACATGGAATCCTCTTGCCTCAGCCTTCTGAGTAGCTGGCATTACAGGTTTAGACCATCATTCCCAGCAGCCACCTTCCTCCTCCTCTTTCTTCTTCTTCCTTCCCCGAATCTGTCCTTCCTTTCACCTCCTCCTCCTCATTCTTCTTCATTAACTCAATAGTAATAGTATACAGAGTTTTTTTCTCCATCAGCCAGAAAGGACACGGGTGTTGAGGACAGTAACAACAGCGAGTTCCAGTGCATTGACAAAACCCCAGATGTGGGGCTTCTGACCAGGCACCTGCGGATTCACACTCGTCTCCCTGGAGGTTGTAGCTCTCTGTAAAGGTGGTGTGGCTGAGCCAAGAAAGAAGGCATATGTGGATGTCTACAGAAATTATGATTCTAAGAAAGATTTTGGAGAAATGAGGAAGGCTGGTATCTTTCAAAGGACAAGTGATGTAGGAATAAAAAGGTTTCTTTGGACTGAGTTCCATAGACATTTGTCACTGTTCTGTGTTCCTGAACTGTGAAGCATGAATATGTGGACTAGGGAATACTTAGATTCTCATGACAAATAAATACTTGTGTGGACAGTAAAAAAATAAATAAATAGTGATAGTATACACATTTGTAGAGTGCAGTGTGATATTTAAATGGACACCCATTCTATGCTGATCAGATCAAAGAAATGGGCATATCACCTCCTCAAACATTTATCATATTTTTGGTTCAAGAACATTCAAACTCTTCTCCCCTGTTTGGAAATGTACAGTGGTGATCGCGGCTGCCTCCCTCCCCGCAGTGACCACCCCTGCTGAGCTGGACCCCTGTGCCCAGCCCCACTCTGCAGCTTCTTTCCCTTCACCTCCTATGCACTCAAGCCACTGTTCTATTTTCGGCACACACAAAGTCAGTGCACTCTCTGAGCTTCCACGTGCCAGGAAGAACAGGAAGTGGGTTTTTTTCTGTGATTCCTGGATTTCACTGAGCACAGTGTCCTGAAAATGACAGGATTTCAAGACCATGGATTTTTCACCTGTCCCCCAGGCTGCACTGCCCTAGAGCGCCAGCCACCCCTCCCACAGCCTCTTGGGCACCTCTTACCACCAGGAGCAACAGCAAGGGCAAAGATGGATCCCCAGCTTTTGACCTACCACTCTGGGAGGGAGAGAGTTGGGAACACGGAAGGATGGAGTTTGTCACCCTCACTTAATATGAGGAGGGGCCAAAGAATCCTGGCAGCGAAAGGGAAGCTCCTCTCAGTCTTGTTTTCTCTGTGTGTGTGTGTGTGTGTGTGTGTGTGTGTGTGTGTGTGTTGAGGAAGGAGGAGTTCAATTCTGCTTTTAGAGTACAAAATAGCATTCCTGAAATCTACAGCATTCAATAGCCCCAGGTAAGGCCAGGGAAATAGCTCAGCAGTCTAAGTGCCTGCCTGGCAAACACAAGGACCGGAGTTTGATCCCCAGTACCACATGCCATGCCAGTCCCCCGCTGTTCTGGAGCAGCCCTTTCCAAAACAGCATGGTGGCACATGCCTGTAATCCCAGCCTTCTGGGAGGCTGAAGCAAGAGGCCCACAAGTTTCAGCCACACCAGGGTAATTTAGTGACTTAGAGAGACCTGTCTCAAAATAAAAGTTAAAAATGTTCTGGGGAAGTACCTCGAAGCAAACAGTTCTGAGTCCAATCCCTAGTGCTCCTCCAGCCCCCATCACCGTCTTGACACCCGGGCTCCTGGACACTGGAGAAATGTTAGCCTGGGCTATCACAGAGGGCATGTTTTGAGAAATTAACATTGAAAACTTATTTGTTGTCTGATTCAGCACTTCCATTGGTTGAAATATTCAGGCACACTGATGCCTCTGTATCACTAATTGTCAGCATCTTTCTCTTACTCTTTTCTTCTTTCTTTTTCTGACTTTTAAAAGGAGCAGCAGAAGATAAACACTTCAACCCAAGGCTACTCCTGAATTATTTAACCACCAAATGCTTTAGGTTGCCTTTTGGCAGAGTAACAAAGTGTGGTCAGTTCAGCCCTGGCACAGGCCAGGCAGGAGAGAGAGGGGCCTGTTTGAAAAATGGCACAAATGTAAAAGTAGGGAGAAAGAAAGGATCTTCTCCAGCACTGGGGAATGGGGTAGCGACTGTCTCCTTATGCGGCCTATGTGCCTGGCCTGGCTACTGCCCACCAAGAGCAGGTGGCCTCAGTTGCTGGGCCGCTTAAGTGTGTCCAAGCATGATGCAGCCCAGGTGCACCCACTTCCGTGATGCTGGAGTAGCCCTTTCCTGGCAGAAACTTTGAATATCCGTCAATGTGGATGGATCCGTGTCCTCCTAAAGGACAATTTCAGTATACACCATTTCATCTGTGATCTGAACTTTGAAAAGCAATGCTATTAAACATGTGCAGCCAAACTCTCCTCTCAGATCATGGAGAATGAGATGCCCATTCTACGAAGAAAAAGAAAAAAAAAGACACTGAATGTCAGGGTAGCAGAGACCCCTGTGTGGCCTTCAGGTGGAAGATCTGTCTCAGTTACTCTTCTCTCATTGCTGGGACAAATACTGACAACCAAAATGCAGGAAGGAAAGGTTTATTTAGTTCACAGTTACTGGAGGTTTCAGTCCATACTCAGCTGGTTCCACGGCGGAGTGGCATGTGGCAGAGAACCTTTCATGGCACTGGCAAAGAGCAGAGATCAAAGGAAGGAGTAGTGGCAACAATGCAACAGAGAGCAAGTCTGTCTCCCTTAAATTGCATTCAGACTATCCTCCCCAGGCTGGGTGTAGTACTCACACCCATAATCCCAGCAGCACTCATGCCCATAATCCCAGTGGATTATCATCCCAGAGTTAATTACAAACTCTGGAAGTTTGCCCCATGACTGCAGGAGGCTTTGAGGGGACAACTAGACACAAACCCTAACAGGATCACATGTCAAGACCCACACATGAAGACTGCAGTGGTCTGCCGGGTCATTTTCCAGAAATGGACACATGATATTTGAGGTCACCAGGTCTGGAGCCCCCAAACGTACATGCAGTAGTGACCCCACTTCTCCCTGCCTTTACTCAGTGATCTGAGACAGAAGAAAAAATGAGGGTGTGGAGATTCCTGGAGACAAGAAAGACCAGGCAAAGGAAGGAGAGAAAGAGAGAAGGAAATGGTCAGACCAAAGGCCACAGGCACTTCCCCTCAGACCAGCAGCCAGCAGGGCTTTGACCCCACCTTGGCCTTTCTCTCTCTTCAGTTGGTTTTGGCACTCACATGGGAATCCCTAGGGGTGCCTGTCAGCTTGACCATCACCTTTTCTCAAGTAGCCTCTGTGGTAACATGCTATCTTTTCTTCCTGCCTTGTGCGTATACACATGTACAGAGAAATGTGCACACCTTCCCCTGCACACACAGCTTCTTAAGCCCCTGACCCACTGCCATGAGTTTCTGTCTCCTTCCCCTCACTCCTCTGTCTGCCCCTCCTCAGGCCCTCAGATTCAATCTGCAGATGGGAGGGCTCCTAAGCACCCTACAGTGCTGTTCAGAGGACTGATAGCAAAAGTCTCAAGCACAAAGCCAAGTGTCAGCAGCATCAGGTGGTTGCAGCCACAGAACTCAGCAAAAGGGGCTTTGTCGTGACGCTATGCTTGCTGACCCGCTGCACATCCTTCCTAGCTCATGCCCAGGGGGGTGCTCAGAAAACATCTTCTGTGTGGTGCATTGCAACTGAGAGGCAAGAGGAAAGCTCAGAGAGGTCAGGAGGGCCCACTATACAAAAAGAGCTGGAAAATGGAACCATAAAGGCTAAGAGAGTTTTCACCCAAGAGTTATTGGGAGAGAGCTAACAGCTCTCAAAATACAGCTTATGGTCTGCTATGTCAATAATGTAAATTGAGAAGTATCTGTTTTTTAAAGTTTACACAGCTTTGCTCATTAAAAAATTTAAAAATTAACATCTTTCTACATGTTTGTTGGTGGTTAGTATTTGTGAACTGGCTATTGAAATTCTTGGTTTATTTTTCTCTAATTCATATTTTATTCTCAATGTAAATATTTGCCAATTTGTCACTTTTCTTCAGATTTGTTGAGACTATTTTTTTAGGTAGTGTACAAGATATTTTCCCCTGCGCAGATTACTCATCAGAGTTTTTGGAATGCAAATAATAGACACAGACTGCAAATGACCTACAGAAACACCAAACCTAGAACAGGATCCCTCAGTGACCAAAAGTGACACAGAGCAACCAAGCCCGGAAGGGGCCATCTCCAGGGGTTCCAAGCTACAGAAAGGCCTTTTGGGGACCTCCACCCTTTTATTACCATTGAACTGTGCACCAGAGTCACACTTCTGGGACAATTTCAATGACAAAAAGTCAGTCAGTAGCATTAGACAGGTGGCAGGAGGGGCACAGATAAGAGAGGCCAGTTGGCAGTCCTAGCACACAGAGGACATGGTGACAACAGGCCACTTCCACTCAGGCTCTTGAGTTGCGCACATGCTTTGCCTTCAAGCTTTCTGGGGTGTGTGACATTTGGAATGCTGTCTGGACTGCACTTTTAAATAATGATCTGTTTATTTGAGCATTCTTGCTTTTCCCTTTTCACATTTGAGTCTTCAGGTCATCTGGAATTAATTTTGTTTTGTGTTGCATTAGAGAAGGAGGAAGAGGGTGCAGTTTCATTGTTTTCCCAATTGCAGGCAGCGATCCCTGCGGTGCTCACTGAACTGGCCATTTCTTCCTCACTCCCAGGAAGAAATGTCACATGCAGTGTCGATCCTTATTCTCCCCTGGATTTCCAGAAAGATGTCTCTATCTCTGAACATTCTCCCCCATGACTAAGTTCTATTCCCAGGAATAAGTGGCTGTGTCCTCTAGGGTAGCTCAGCAGGGGTGGAGTGGAGGACAGAGCTTGACTGCCCGTCAGAAGCAGGTCTGGACCAAGCTTGGAAGCATGAGGCACGGGAGAGTGGGTGAAAAGACTGCAGACAGGAATTAATGCAACCCGGAAAAGTCACCAAAGAGGGGCACAGACAGACACATGCATGGGGCATTTATTCGCATGGGTGAGCGCACACACACAGGCACATTTTCAGTACACACGTGGTGTGCACACATATACATACACAAGCACAAATACAAACTCAGACAAGGACCCCAACACATACACAGACACATCTGACTACTCATTATACAGAACTAGGAGCCAGGCATTTAAGGAAACAGGGATTAAATAAATTAAAAAGCAGAAAGTTCCCCAGTGCTAGCCCCACCCCCGGGGTGCTCTGAGATGACAATTGAGACTGGGCATGGTGGTGCACGCCTATAATCCCAGCTCTTGTGGGGCTGCGAACAGGCGGATCACTACGGGTCCGATCTAGTACTGAGACCCTGAACACCTTGCAGACCCTTCCCTAAAATACAAAAAAAAAAAAAAAAAAAAGCAGAAAGTTAATAGGGTTATTAATGGAAGTTTCAGGAAAAGAAAAAGTTAATAAGGGAAAATAGTTTTTAAACTTTTGAAGAAAAATTTCTAAAGCTGTGCTCAGAATTTCTATCTTCCTAATTAAAACAACCAATCAAACAGTAATTTTTGGTGAAAGCATCCACATTTATGCAAAATAATGTGAAATTTCAGAATATTAAAGAAAAATAAGACGCTACAGTATCCCCAAACAAATATTACCTGAAAAAACTGAAGCTCAGACAGAGATAATTTTCCTCTTCACTAACATAATATTAGAAAGCCAGGAAGTGATGTCTGCAACGTTCTGAGGAAAGCTATTTTAAGCCTAAATTTTAAGCTCAGCCATTGTCTTTTTTGTTTGTTTGTTTTGTAGGTTTTGGCGGAACCAGGGATTGAACTCAGTGCCTTGTGCTTGCCAGGCAAGCACTTATTCTACTGAGCCATTTCCCCAGACTAAATTTTATGCTCAACCAAACTTTCAAATGAGTCTGGGTAAGAGTATGAAATAATTCAGCGCTCAGGCTTGCAATGACTTCTGCATGACCTTGATTAAGTAAGCATGCGATACACTCCAGATAAACACGGAAATAAGCTTTACAAGAAGCACGGGTTTTGGTTGATTGGTTGTTTGTTTTAAAAGCATGAAGGAGAGGCAGCCTGCTTGAAGGCTGACAGCCTGGATTTTCCTCCCAGATCTGTCACTTTCTATTGGTGTGACTTAATCTTTGGTGCCATTACTGTCCTCAACTCTAGTATATGATGATAATAGGACTTCAGAGGGTTATTGTGAGAATTCATGCAAAACACACGGCAAACTTTCACAAATGTTTGCTGTTATTCTGATGCATTTTATAAGTGTAAGAAAGGGCTGGCAAGATAGCTCAGTGGACTAAGCACCTGCTTAGGCAAGCACAGGGACTGGGATACAATCCCCAGCACCACATGCCATGCTGGCCCTGCCCCTGGGCATGCTGAGCCAGCCACCGAGCCCCAGCATGGTGGTACACGCCTGTAATCCCAGTGCTGGGGAGGCTGAAAACAGGAGGATCACTATGAGTCCAAGATGCATAGTGAGACCCTGTACCAAACACATTATAAATAAATAGATAGATAGATAGATAGATAGATAGATAGATAGATAGATAGATAGATAAATGTAAGAATTCATCTATGACATTTTCTGGGCCACATTATTTTGGGCAGTGTACCTACAGGGGATCATTCCATTATATATAGTAACTTCTATAGATTGAATGACTACATGGCATGACACGAGTATACCACAATTATTTCTCCATTTCTACTGATGAACAGTGAAGATTATTCCACATTTGTCATTTCAATGTTATGTCAATTTCATGTCCTTCTTCAGGTGTATCATTGGTTTTTTCTAGGGTCTATGTCAGAGTTAGATTGTTTTGTATCATCAATTTAAGCAGATATTTCCAAATTCTTCATTTTATTTTCCTTCTGGATTGTAATATTCTGTGTATTTTTGCCTTCACTAGTTCTTTCCTGTTTTCACTACTTCATCATTCCTTTGGACTTCTAGAATTTATTGTTTTATGATTATATTTCAAAGTTCATGTTTGTCTGATGATTTCTACCTTATTGCTCAGTTGACTGGATTAATTTGATTGATGGGCTTTATTGCTACTTGACTGTCCACAAGTAAATTTTTCAAGAGAAGCACATGAGCCATGTACTTTTAGCTCTAGAGACATCAGGTTCCCGGGTACATCCCCAAGGGCTTGTCTGCACACTCACTCTGCGTTCCCTCTGTGAAGTTCCTCCACCAGATGATGATTACCTCTTCTTTTAACTCACTCGAGCTGAGCATGAATGCTGATCCCTACAGTCGCTATTGGCAGTGGCTTCTGCTCTTTCACTCCCAGGACCTGTATCTGTCATAGTTTGGATCTCAAGTCCCCCTCCAAGATTCCTGTGTTAAAGCTGTGGTCCCACTATGGTGCTGTTAGGAGGGAGTGGAGCCTTTAATCTCACAGGGCCTTGTGGGAGACAGGCAGGCTGCTGGGTCCTGCCCTGGAAGAGGTCTTGGGGCCTGCTCATGGTGCCTTCCTGTTTCCCTCCTTTCGCCTCCCAGATGCCTTGAGGTAAACCGGCTTCTCCTCGCATACCTCACCATGACGTGGCCAGAGGCCCAAAGCAATAAAATCAAACTATCATGATCTGAAACTGTAAGCCAAATAAAATTTCATCCTCACATGTTGATTTATCTCAGGCATTTTGTTACAGTGACACAAAGTTGATTAAGTGGTCAGTTTCCCATATTCCCTATGTTAAAATATTTCATGTCTTTATTTCTCTGACTATACTGTGGTGTACAACTAATGAAATATCTGTTGGATCCATGTCCTCTTTCAAAATAATCATAGCGCATTTTGACTTACGTATTCTTTGGAATTGGTAGAGTGAATTTCAAACCTTTTCAAATTTTACCTTAGGCATATATTCTCCTATTTTTATGCCTTTCCCAAACATAATTCAGAAAGCAACTATTGTCCATGCAGAAAAAAGGTTGGAAGAAAGTATGCTGAAATTTTAAATAGTACTGTATCTCATTGATGGGCTTTGTATGTTTTAGTTTCCAATGAGGCAAGTATTTTTTCTTTTTCTTCTGTATTTAGGACAGGGTCTACAGGGTCTTACTACGAAGATCGCACTCATAGTGATTCTCCTGTTTTCAACCTCTCGAGCTGGGATTTCAGGTACACACTACCACGCCCAGTCTCAATCACCATCTCAGTATACCCTGCACCCATCTCAGCTTACTTTCTTCCAGATCAAACCCTGGCCACTGTGCGAGGCATGTATTTTTTAAAACAAGGCCTAAGAGATGTTAAAGCATTTTCCTCATAATTTTTGGGAAAAGTTGCTCTGATTCAAAAAATAAGTACACATTTTCTAGATCACTTTCCTTCATGCATTTGCTTAACCCATCTACAAAAGGGGGCTGTGCCTTTCTGCCCAGGATGCTGAAAGGGCAAATGAACCAAGGCCAGGGAAAAAAGTCTGTGAAAAGTACTAGGTGCTGCAGAAGAAATGAGAGAGTTTTATGTGACAGAGATATAAGGGTCAAAGTGGTCACTGTGAAGATATGACATTTAAGTAGCCTCCCACTGGCATGGAGTAATTATAGAATCACCAAGTTAACATAAGGGCAGGTTGCTTTGGGACCTGATACATTCAGTGACAACAATTCACTGAAACCAAAATCTGTCTCCACCACCCAGACACACACCTACCACCAGCAGTCACGATCCTGTCTTTTGGAAAATGAAATGTTGTTTGGCCTTTTCAGTGATCAATGTGTCTGGCCCTTCTAGAAAACCACCCAGCACAGACCACCAGCTCTTTGTCTGTTGGCCTTAAACTAAAATTGAAATGACACCCTCGACAAAGCGGTTGCCACGCAGCAGGAGTTACAACCACTCATTCCACACAACCGGCTATGAAAGCACATCCTCTTCAGGCTGGAAATTATGCAAGTTGATAGAAAGCAGGAAGCATTCAGTGAACACTGTCCTGGGGGCTGTGTGCATCTGCATGCTTCCTGGACAGCTTGAAGATTCTGATTCTTCCTTGTGAGCTGTTCAGTACCTCTCTTTGGAGACCATTTCTATGATGGAGTTATTCACAGTTTCAAGGACCTTTCCCACGCCTTCCCCTAAGCCACAGAAAGAACACTTTTGCCAACACTTAGAGTCATTCCTAAAACATAGCTAGCCAATTTATCTTTAGGGGGAAGAGGGTTTATATAACAAGGACAGGCCACCGTAGTGCACTGCAGACCTTTCTCTGATCTGCGCAGTACGGTGAGACAACAAGCCAACAACCGAAGCCCATCTGTGAGCCACTGAACCTCCTTCAAGGGGCTGCCTTTAGCTTTTGAACTGAGTTTGATCATTTAATTCTCCTCTCCATGCAAACTAGGATCCTGATAGTCCTACTATGAAGGAAAAGTAAAGGTATAAAACAGAAATGTAGGAAGAATTATTGAAAAAACAGACTATGTCAACAAAAGTGAATAAAAATGTCAGTGGAGGATCACAGACATGCCCATAGCAAGGAAAATCACTCTTACTATACCTTGGGACTGTGAAGCCTCCGATGGCTTGGTCCTGAGGTGGCTGAGCGGAAAGCTGGCAGCTCCCAAATATCATGCAGCAAGATGGCCAGCGTCCAAGCAACAGGCTGCCAGCACCCAGGGCAAAGATTCAAAGGAGTTGAGGAAGTTCTTGTCTTTTGTAGGCACAAGCCCTAAAAAAATATAAGTTATAAATAGCTGGTGAGCCACCGTGCTTCTCACCAGCCCTACATATTGGAAAAACAAGTGAACTTAATGTACTGAAGACTTGCATTATTCCCAGATCAGACATCATTGCGCAAATTAATTAAGTCTTGCTGCTGCTTCCCAGAGACAATCTCACAGGTCAGATGGTCTAGTCGTAACCCAAGGGCCTGCTCTGGGCTGCCTTGTGTCACAGGTAACATCCATATAAATATTCAATCTGTCTATAATTGCCTGTGACTTTTATGTTACTTCAAATCCTCCTACACTTTCCAATCAGTTCCTTTTGCTCTAATACCCCAATTGATCAGCTGCAAGATGATGGACTTGCTTATGTTAAGGAACAGAGTGAGAAAGGAAAATAAATGGAGGGCACTTTGGGCTTCCATTTGAAACAACTAGGTGCTGAGTGTGCACCCCATCGTGCCTTTTAAAGTATTGGTGTTGGTAAGAGTGAAAGGTACCCCAAAAAGGATGGGGTAGGTGGGGAGAAGCTTAGGAAAAATACAAAACATCAAAAGTGGTCAGCTGAAATGGGAACAGCGAGCAGCAAGTGAATTCATGAGGTAGGGTTTGCCCCGGAGGCAGCAGCATCACCTTCTGAAATGCAACGCAAGTGGAAGAAAGGAACCTGGACTCCATCAGTAGACTTGGTCCCTCTGAGGGGAAAAAAGTACACTTACAAGTTCACTTAAAGCGAAATGGCGATATCAGGAGAACTCCAAAACAACTCTGAAAAAGAGTGTCCAGAAGTATGACATATAGACCAAGGGTATAGAAATAATTAGTCATTACAGGACTGAAGTCCAGGTGACAGAGACAAGGGTGCCCACAAATGCATGCTTTGGCACACTGGGACGCTCCACAAGGGCAGGCACAATTCAGTATGCTACAGGCTTGACTAGCAGACAGAGGTTACACACTTGAAATCACCTTGCAGCAGAAAATGCTCCCCACCCCCAGCATGTACACTTCAGTTGCCCACATTCCTGCTACAGTAGTTCCAGTTCCAGTTGTTTCTGCTTTTAGAAATTGCTACAGAAAAGAAAGAGAGAGAGAGAGAGAGAGAGAGAGAGAGAGAGAGAGAGA
>NW_004524614.1:1907143-1928214 GCF_000260255.1 Octodon degus | reverse complement strand
AGAGAGAGAGAGAGAAAAGAAAGAAAGAAAGAAAGAAAGAAAGAAAGAAAGAAAGAAAGAAAGAAAGAAAGAAAGAAAGAAAGAAAGAAAGAAAGGGCTAGTCAGTGATGCACATTGTAAGAACCAGTCAGGGACGTCCAAGTACGTACTACATCTACCTCAACAAACACCCTCCCCACCTTTGCAGCCCCATAAAAGCCTCCCTTCCTGGACACAAATTAAAAAATATCACAGATAGACAACATGAACTAAGAATGTTCTTTCAAGATATAATAGATTTAAATATCTATATCTACATCCATATATATATATTTAAATATATATCTTTATATATCTCTGAGCATACAAGTGCTCAGAAGATACTGTACTCAGAAGTCCTCCTTGAAGAGTGTCCCAAGGGATGATCATTCTCCACCCAAATGCAAACAGGTGGATGCCAGACATTTAATATGTTTCAATATCAATCTAACGCTAAAAGGAGAGGGGCCAGGGAGATGGCTCAGTGGAATAAGCGCTTCCCTGGCAAGCGCAAGGACCTGAGTTCAATCCCCGGTTCCACCAGTAAATAAATAAATGAATAAAATAAAAAAGTAAAAAAAAAAATAAAACCTATTAGACACTTGAGGATATGTGAGGGAGAAAAGGAGAAAGAGGGAGGCTCTGTGCATAAGATACACGTCTTCATTGTCTTGACAAGGTGGAAATAACTGTAGTAAATATGTGAGAGAAAGGAAAAAAGAAAGCAAAATAAGTTCAATATTTCCTAATTCCAAAAAAAACCCTTAATTTTTTAAATCATTTATTTATTTATGTATTTGGTACAGAGTCTTGCTCTGCAGCTCAGACTCATACCGACCCTTCTGTCTCAGGCTCCCCAGTGCTCGGATTACAGGCATGCACCATCACACTCAGTTTTGGTGGCCAGTACAGTGTGCCTGGGGCTCTGGGGCCAGCATAGCATCCAGTGCCAGGGATCAAACCCAGGTCCTTGGGCTTCCCAGGCAAGCACTTAGATTACTTAGCTATCTTCCCAGCCCCCAAAGAAATTTAACAACAAAAGCAAAATGAGAAAATATGTGGAGAAAGAAATACAGCAAATACAAAACAGTTACTATAATTATAACATGAAATAACATGCCTGAGATGCAGTGAAACCTATCGACCATATCAGTACATGTAATGGGCCCAATTAACAAATTAAGGGCCAGGGAGATAGCACAGAGGTATGAGTGCCTGCCTGGCAAGCACAAGGTCCTCAGTTCGATCCCCAGTTTAAAAAAAAAAAATCCAACTAACAAATTAAATGAAACATATTTCCATTTGGCTTAAAAGGTAGAGTCCATGTTGTGTGTAACAGATTTACCTGGAGCAGTCATCTCCTCTACGCACAAGTGCTCTCCTCTTCCGACTTCCCTCCTGCTCCCACGCTGCTCCGCTGCATCAGTGCCCAGCAGCTGTACCACACTCGGGCTGCGCACGCGCTCTTGGCAAAGCCTTTGGATTCAACTGGTCCAGCAGCGTGGACTTGGACATTCTAGAGTCTTTGCAACTTTGCCATGGCAACACTTGTGAGGATTTTCTTTTAGAATAGTCCTTGATCCTTCATGTCTCCAATGTCATCCTGGCTGTAAATTCCCAATACACACCAAAAGGGATGACTCTGTGTTCCTCAACAATCCAAGTCTTCTCTCTGCTCTCTTTCCCCTTCTATTCCTCTTTCTGGTGATTAAGAAAAGATGCTTGCTTTGGTTGGAAGCAATCTCCCCCTCATCTCCTTGATGTCCACTGCTTGTGCTATGCAGCAGGCTGCCTTCTGAATCAATTTTTTTGAGTTCCTTATGAACTGTGATCCACAGATTCAAAAGCCACAGGCAAAAATCTTCCAGACAACTACTTGTCCACATAATAGAAAACAACATGAATCAACCACAAGCTCCCTTTCAGGAGATGAGATGGCTAAGTATGTACACGATGAATTATTACTCAGCAGTGAAGCTGGTGAGCTACATACACATGGATAAAGCATGGGTAAACACACACAATATTCTGAGTGAGCATATGCAATTTGTAAGAGACTCCGTGGATTAGAGAAATATGCATGTGTGACACAGCTATTTTTAAAACATTGGGAAAAGATAAAATTTAGAACTGTGGCTAGTTCTCTAAAGAGGCAGGAAGGTGGGAGTGGGTAAGCAGACCAAAGTAGCTTCAATAATATTGATCATGGTCAGATTTCTAAGTGGAGCAGTGATTTCACAAATGTTTAACATTAATCCTCATCATTTATGTTATTATTTTATGTTTATACTTATTTTTACATGCAATATTATATACTTGTTATTATTACATGATTATTGTATGTACACCTATTTTATTATCTCATAACACTCAATATTTTTGCATACATAAATACCATCTATGGATTCTTTTGGATGTACCAATGTGTCATATATTTTTAAAAGAAAGGAAGCACATTTGTTCCAGGTTCTCAGATACAATCATCTCACAAGAGCCTAAAACTCTGTATGATGCCAGCAAGATGCCCGGCCCCTGCCGCTCAGCTCCACAGCCTGTCAGCAACACAGTTGGGCTCCGCATCCCCTTTGCCTTTCTGTCAAATCCACATACTCCCTGGACCTCCTGTCTGCCATTCATTTCTCATGCTCCAACTAAGCCCTTACACATGGACTCATCTTTTTTTTTTTATGAGACCACTTGTGGCTTTTTTTTGGGGGGGGGGCAAATAAATGCATATTTAATTTTTCTGATCTTGAAACATTCTAAAAAACATAAAGACAGATTGTGGAAAAATAAAACTGGATTTAAAAAAATAAACACATACTTTTTAAAACTAGAATTCATTGCTATACAGTATCTAAATTTCCCATAATTTTGATAACAGAAAGATGATGTTTGTTTTTGCTTTTTTCGTTTTTTTTATTGAGAAACAAATAGCAATGAGATAGTTTCAAAACAGGTTAGGGCCAGGGAGATAACTCAGTAGAATAAGTGCTTGTCTGGCAAGCACAAGGGCCTGAGTTCAATCCCTGGTTCTGAAAAAAAAAAAAAAAACAGGTTAGTAGGACAGTTACAATAATTAACACATTGCATATTGTTGTCTTCATAGTAGTTATTCATAGTACAAGATGCAGACATGATATCCTGCCCAATTACTATTAGTACAAATCTTTCTTCTCATTGAATTAGGAGAAAGTAGCTGTATATCTATCCTAACTATTTTGTATATACACATACAAGATGGTCCTTCATTTACATCCCCTTCTTTTGTTCAGTTTTGTCAGAGATGGGTATTTCATTATCATTTAAATATTGTAGGTATGTGAATTCAGCAAAATAATCCAATATACTCCAGTAGTCCATAATAGTATTGGGTTATCTGTCGGACTGGCAATGTCAGAAGTTGAGCCTTTTACAGCTCAGCATATTAATATGGCTTTACTTTTTATACCTTGTTTTTATACTTTTCTGCTAGCTGGTTAAGACCAAGATAAAGCAAGACCTATATAACAAGAAATGTAACTTCTATATCTGACAAGTTCCATCAAATCCCTTCAGGATTTTCCCTGAAACCCAGTACTGCAGTTTGTAGATCCTTTATCAGTATCAGCCATATGGATGAATCATGGCCATTACTTGGCCAATGTGCTCTCTGTGGAAGCCTGAGAGAATGTTTTCTCTCCATGTGACTCTCCTTAGGCACACTGTACATCATCGCTCACTTTCCTGTACAGCCCCATAATCTCCTTGATCAGAAAATTTGGGACACTACAGAGTTACATGATGTTATAGTACAGGTTCTTTTATGTCCTGAGTCCTCGTTGACCTTGAATGGATAGGGCCAGAATGTTGGCTGTCCCTGCAGCCCTTCTTTTTACTAATTTTTGGACACTTGTGTTACTGAGGAAAAAATAAACCTGTGGTGATTGTGGAAGAGGAGATAGCAACTATTTTAAAATCTGGGAATCTAGGGTTGTCGGAATTATTGAAGGAGCTCTGGAGGTTGGATGCTATTGCCTTGTGTTCTCTCTGGAGCCTGCCAATGGTGGTCTCTGGTGGTCTGCTAGAGTCCTCTCTTCTTTGAGGAGTTACAAGAACTTCCTTCCCCTCCAGCAGCAGTATGCTCATGTGGATATGGCTATCCACATGTCAGAGGAGGGTTCTTGTTCTCTGGCTCTGCTGATGAGGTCCAGGTCTCCGTGATGCCTATCTTTTGGCTGCCCTCCCACCCCCATCTCATCCTTTCCTGTTCCTTCAGCATCGGAAAAATCTCAAGGATTCATTTCCTGGTGGTTTGCACTCAGGCAAGTCTTGAGTTGTATCATGTTCTTGATGACTAACCCCAGCCAGATGTGGAAAGGAGCGATTGCACAGCTGGAGGCCCATTCCTAGAGAACTGGCTGCTAGGCTGGTTACGCAGCCTCCCCTCCCAAATCAATGAAGGTGGTCAGATCATGGTGATACAGGGCAAATAACTTTTTTTTTGTTTGTTTTTTGGGTTTTTTTGTTTTGTTTTGTTTTGCTGTACCGGGGACAAATAACTCTTAACCTGCTAGATGTCTAATATAAGTTCGTGTTCTCTAAACTCAAAGAATGCATTCTAGGAACAAGGGAGGTTAAGAAAAGAATATATTTATTGGGAAAAGAAAGCTTCTAAGAGAGACAGAAGAGTCCCAAGTGGGTTGCCAAGGAGCACACTGTTCAAAGGAATTTTATAGAGCAAAACCACAAGGTGACACAGGTCTAAGATGGGAAGAACTATGAACTAGTATGATTACAAGTATAGTCAGTTAGGTAACATCGATCCAACAGGAAATCACAAGGTGGGCTTGAGGTATGGCAGAACTATGGTGAACCAAGAAAATAACGAGTATAACAGCTTAGGTAATATTGATGAAGTAGGAATCAAATGGGGGAGCAAGTCAAGTAGCAGCAATGTACATGGAATGGAACAGAGGAAGGGGTGGATCAGTGGCTCTCCCTCGGCCCCACCCAAGGAAATGGATATCTATTTTGAATATCAATCACAGCTGTTCATCCCTAAGGGAAACATATGAGTGTAGTCATTTTATCTTTTGTCTTAAGGTCTGGCCCTCGAAGAATGTGCTTCCCTCACAGATACAATCTATTCTGCCTTTTGCACCGACTCTTGAGGGCCTGTCTCTCGGGGCTGCCTATAATATTTCTACCTAACTTAGCTGTCTGTAATACTGGGACAGAGACAAAGGCCTATAGTTAGCCACACTCAGACTGCATCACTGAAAAGCAGACACTAAAGCAGCCTCCATACCAGCAACAAAGTCTCCTATTAGCACACATAGACCTCAGCATAAGACAAACAAAACAAGAACAGTAGAAACACAAGAAGACAAGGCAACAAAATGCCTCTCAAAATGCCCAGATCCTCCAAAGCTGATGCATGGATCACGAGGAGGGAGGAAATCGAAAGCCACACACCTGAACTGCTCAAAAGGATAACAGAAGAGATTTTTGTTTCAAGGTTGGTAATGCTCTTGGCAAACTTAAAGAAGATGTGGCTAAAAGACAATGAGCTTAATTAACCAAATGATCAGTGAGTTTACAGAATGCACTAGTAAAGCACGAGGTGAGCAGACCAAATGATATAGAGCATAAATGATTAGTTTGGCGAAGAATTAGAACCCATAAAAAGGTGTGAAACAGCTAGGTATAAAAAGACTTTATCTCAATCTGATCAAAGCCACATATGACAAAACCATGACCAAATCACATTAAATGGGAAAAAAAAACCTGAAAGTTTTCCCTCTAAAAATCAGGAACAAGATAAGGATGTCCAGGATTACTATTTAAGTTCAATATAGTACTCAAAACCTTAGCCAGAAGAATTAGACAAAAGAAATAAAAGGGGTATTTAATGGAAAGGAAAAAGTTAAACTGTTCTTATTCACAGATGATGTGATCCTTTACATAGAAGGCCATGAAAAACAAAGAATTCCACTGTAAGACTTTTATGACTAATAAATTCAACAAGACAGAAGAATAAAAAATCAACACGCAGAAATCAATAGCCTTCTGCCATATCAATAATCAACCTACTGAGAAAGAAATTAGGAAAACTCATTCAAAACAGCTTCAAGAATAATTAAATCCTTCGAATTAACCTAACAAAAGATGGGAAAGATTTCTATAATGAAAAGTATATACTGAAAAAAGAGATCGAAGAGAACATCAGAAAACTGGAAAGATAGTCCTGGTTCCCAGCTAGGCAGAACCAGTATTGTCCAAATGACCATGCTTTCAAAACTAATGTACAGCTTTAATGCAAGATCAATCAGCATTCCTCATAGAACTAGAGAAAACAATCCAAACATTCATATGCAACAAGAACACCAGGATAGCAAGAGCAATCCTGGATGACAAGAACAAAGTTATCCACTAGAAGAAAGCTGGCCTCTTTAATAAACGGTGCTGGAAAAACTGGCTATCCATCTGCAGAAGATTGAATCCAGACCTGTATCTTGCACAATGTACTAAACTCTAATCAAAATAGATCAAGGATCTTAATGTTAAAACAGAAACAATTTGCTGGAAAATAAAATAAACAAAATACTTGAACACATCGGTGTTGCAAGAACTTTCTGAACTGAACCCCAGGGGCATAAGAAATAGTACCAAGACTCCACAAATGTGAGAGTCTTGGTACTATTTAAATATCATATCAAATTAAAAAGTTTCTGCACAGCAAAGCAAATAATCAACAGAGTGAACAGACAACATATAAGTTGGGGGGAAATTTGCCAACTCTCCCTTGGACAGAGGGCTAATATCTAGATTACATGAAGAACTCAATAAATTAGACCTCTCTTAGATGAAAGGCCCAACCAAAATGAGCAACTAAAATGAATAGACATTGAGCTATGGGGGACTCAGGTCAATAATTTCTGACATTGCCAGTTAAACAGAAGACCCAATGCTATTATGGGCTACTGGACTCTTTTAGAATATTTTTGCTGAGTTAACACATCTATAATATTCAAATAACGGAACTTAACAGAAAAAAGGTATACAGATGAATGTCCATTTTGTATCTGTGTATTCAAAGTGGTTAGGATAGATATATAGTTACATTCTCTTAATGAATAGAATGATTTGTTCTAATGGTGTTTGAAAATAGGATCTCAAGTTTGCATCTTGTACAGCAATTAACCACTAAGAAGAATGTATGCAGTGTGTTAATTATTGAAACTGTCCTAGGGATTTGATTTGAAACTGTCTCATTGCTATTTGTTTATCAATAAAATTATGAAAAAAGAAAAGAAAATGAATAGACATTTCTCAAAAGAAAAAGTACAAATGGCTAATAAATGAAAAGTGTTCAACATCACTGGCCAGTAGAGAAATGCAAGTTAGTGCAATGCTGAGATTCCACCTTATTCCAGCAAGAATAGCCATCAAGAAATAAAAAAATAAAACACGTTGGTGAAGCTGCAGGGAAAAAATTCCTTCTGCCTTGGTGGTGAAAATGTAAGCTAGTACAACCACTATAGAAATCAGTGTGAAGATTCTCCAAACAAAGTAGAAATTCCATTTGGTCCAGCTCTTCCCTTCCCAAAAGGGTTACAGACGTACTACATGGCTACCCACATTTACAGCAGCACAGCTCATGGCAGCCTACCTTAGACACAGTCTATATGCCTATCAGTAGAAGAAGAAAAAGTAAAATGTGGTATTAATACAATGGAATACTATTATGCCACAAACAAGAATAAACTTGAATCATTTGTGGAAAATGGATGTACTTGAGATCATAATGGTAAGTGAGTAAAGTCAGACACATGAGCTTAACTATTGCATGGTGTCTTTTATATGAGAAATCTAAAATATAGAGTGAAAGAAAAGATAATAAGATATAGTGAGATGGGTCTTTTGCAGAGATCAATGATGGAGACAGTTGGAGGTATGAGAGAATGAGGATGAAAAATAAAATTAAAATGTTTTATGTATAAAACAGGAGGCAAAGAAGAATATATGCAGTGTATTATTTATTGAAACTGTACTTCCGATTTGATTTGAAACTGTCTCATTGCTATATGTTTATCAATAAAACTGTAGAAAAAAAAATAAAACAGGAGGTGGAGGCTGGGGAGATGGCTCAGTGGAATAAGTGCTTCTCTGGCAAGCGGCAGGGACTGAGCTCAATCCCCGGTTCTGCAAAAAAAAAAAAAAAAAAAAACCAGGAGGTGCCAACTCCCCAAAAAGAATATGGCCATATGTACTGCAAGCATATACTAATAAAGAAATGTAAAAAAGTTAAATAACCACCAAAGCAGGTAGTTATTACACTGAAAAGCATAGCTCTAGACTTTGCATTAGTAATTACTGTCAAGCACCTGTCCCAGTGTATCATGTTTCCCATGCAGAAACAAAACACCCAACACCCAAAGTTAAAGGAGGGAAGGTTTGTTTGCCTCACAGTTTGTAGAAGTTTAAGCCCATAGTTTCCTGGCTCTAAGGCAGGATGGCATGGGAGAGGGGCATGTCTGGGAAGAAACAGTCCATGGCAGGGTAGACAGGTGGCTGGAAATCGCAGCAGCAGGCTTGCCTTCTTTTGGTCCTTTTTATCTCTTCTAGGCCACTCACATTTTGGGTGGTGCCACCCTTAGTACCAGCATCACACTCAATACCAGCACCACATCCTTAATCCCAGTATCACACAACCTAATCCAGCCACCTTGAAAACTCCCCACCTATGACTGCATGAGGCTTTGGGAAGGTATCTAGATATGAGTGTAATAGGTGTGGAGGAGAAAAGATGCTGGCAACCAGGAAGCAGACAGAAAGAGAAGGAGCCAAAAAGGATGGGCTAGGAGCCAGGATACACTCTTTGAGGTTGCCCCCAAATCTCCACTTCCTCCAACCAGACCCTGGTTCTAGCAGCAATTCAGCTAGTGTGTATGCCTTTGCACTTAGGTCTACAGTGCTGCTGAGTTTCAGTGCTGTGTCCTTACTATTGGCGAGATCAGAACGTCCACCATGTAATCACCTTCCCAAAGCCCTGCCTCTGAACACAGGAGACTTTGGGGGGACCCTGAGACCCAAACCTGAACACCCAACCTCAGTTTCAGTGATCACATTCCCATACCATCACGTATGTTTCCAGCACGTGCACATCTCTTCAAATGCAGAGGACCATGTTCCATTCCTGAGACTGGGTTGTTAAGTGAGTTGGTTGATAAATGAGGGAGGTGTGCATAGTATTCACATTTGAATACTCAGGACAGGGCCAGCCAAATAGCTCAGCAGATTAAAACGCCTGAAAGCAGGTGCAGGGCCAGGGTTCGATCCCTGGGCCTGCTGTGCCAGCATGGGCATCATGGCGAGCGCCTGTAGTCCAAACTCTTGGGAGGCTATAAACAGGCAGATCACTAGAAGTCCGATCTACACAAGTGAGACCCTGAACACCCTGTAGACCCTCCCAATATTCAGGACAAATGGCAAAGAAGATTCCAACTTGATGGCTTCCCTTTCATTTGCATAACTCTTACATCCACTACTGTAATGTATAACAGATCATAGAACTACAGCACTGTATTGTACAGTACAATCAATAAAAGTTATAGTACTGTACCAATAATAAAGACATTGAGGCTCTGTAAGCAAGAATTACAGGGCTGGTGAGATAGCTCAGTGGTCTAAAGCACCTACTTAGAACAAGCTTAGCAAAGCACAGGGACCGCGGTTCAATCCCCCAGCACCACATGCCAGCCAGCCCTGCTCCCTGGTGGGCTGAGCTGCCCCCCATAAATAAATAAAATTTTTAAAAAAGAATTACATAATTACAAAAAGAGGGGATAATAAGTCTAAGCAGCAGGTTGGAAGTCTGAACAAGTCATTAAACAGATAGGTTGTTAATAGAGGAAAAACTGTGTTAAACCCAATAGTCCTTCTGTCTGTATGGGACCTAGAACCCACTGATTTTACAAATGTTTCATTGTCCTTCAATTCTTTATTTACTTCCTCATCAAGTTTGAATTCTGTAATATGAACATATCTCCCTCCATCCTTCCTGGTCCCCGCTTGGCAATACCAGAATGCTAGTTCAACACAAGACCCTCCCTGCACACCCAGATCCCCTGAGGGTAAGAAGAAAATCCCTCTCCATGGTCTGCGCCGCGTTGGCTGCGCTCCTCACTGCCAGCCTCAAGGGGGCGCTAGAAGCCTGCCCGGTCGGCCTGCCTGCACGAGAACGTTTGAGCCCAGCCTGAACAATTCAGCGATTGAGGGAAACCCTATCTCAAATTAAAAAATAAAAAAGCGTTGGGGAGGTAACTCAAGGCAAAGGTCTTGAATTCAGTCCCCAGCCCTGAGTTCAATCCCAAGCCCCCAGCCCTAGACCAAAACAAACAAGGTGAGGGTAGAAGAGAGGCCCCTCAGCCTCACTGATAACAGGCTCTACTCAGCTGTCCGGGTAACTATCTTGTGTCTTCTCCTCAGACCGCCCCCTCTCTGGCAGCTCACTACTGACTTGCAGCCCTCAGAGGCTCCGGCGTAGGCTCTGCCTTCCAGGATCCTGTCCTTTAACTCCTCACTCTCTTTTATTGCTAGGGGTTCACTTTCCCTGTGCTCAAGGCCAGCTGTTTTAAAGATGGGGCTGCCTCCCTCGCTTATTCAAGGGCATCGTCCCAGCAATTTTTTTTAAACTTTTTTGCATCAATAGTTCTACCTTCTGTTACGTTCCATTATTTCTTCCATCTCAAAAAAAAGAAAGAAAACCTACTTCATTGTGCTTACACACACACACACACACACACACACACACACACACACACACACTTTTCTCATGTAATCCAGGGCTGCACATATAATATGTTCTACTGACATAGGGGAAAATGAAATTCCCAACCTGAAGGTACGTGGATGAGTTTGTGTTCTATAAAACCGAAAAATGAATTTTAGGAACAAATGGAGGTCAAGAGCAGAATATATTTTCTGGGGAAAAGAAAGCTCCTGTCCTAAAGAGGATCAGGAGGACCCCAGCTGCTTGTCCCTGGGAAGCTGTCTCGTCCAGGGATTTTTATAATGTAATACCATGTAGTGGGTGGGTCTAAGGTGGTGAATATGGGAACTCGCTTAGGTGGGCATGAGGTGGGACAAAACTATGGTCAACCAATGAGATAAGCACCATTGCTTGGGTAAAACTGATTAAATTGAGCACCAAATAAGGAAGAGAGACCTGTAGCAAGAGGGCATGAATACGGGACAGGGTCTCTTCCTGTTGGGGGCTGGGCTAGTGACTCATTTGGGCTCTTTCAAGGTGATTGATTCCTGTTTAGAATATCAATCCCTGATGCCCATCCCTAGGAAAGTTTGTGGCTGCATTGTTCACTCTTTTGTCTTGAGGTCTGGCCCAAACCGGGAATGTCTGTCTCTTCCAAACTTGCAGTCATGTTGTCTTCTATATTGTTCAGGGCCTGGCCCTATCTGATTGCCTATAATATTTCTCTCTAATTCAGCTGCCTACAACACTACCACTAAGCCCTTGTTTTGCCCTCACTTTTTTTTTTTTTTTTTTTTTTTGTCTTTTGGTGACAGGATTTCACTATGCAATTAAGGCTGACCTTGAACTGACTTTGTAGGCCAGGCTGGCCTCCAATTTGCAGTGCTCCTACTGCCTTAGCCTCTCAAGTGCTGGGATTACAGGTGGTTGCCACCCCACCTGGCCTTTCCTCCACTTCTTACCCCATCTATCAGCAATCTATGCCCAATAGCAGTTTCATTTTCCTCTCTTTCTCCCTCTCTCACTGTTTTTTTTTTTAAATTTTATTTATTTATTTCTCTCTGTGTGTGTGTGTGTGTGTGTGTGTGTGGCCAGCTCAGCCCACCAGGGGGCGGGGCTGGCTGGCATGTGGTGCTGGGGGATTGAACCGCAGTCCCTGTGCTTTGCTAAGTTTGTTGTTCTAAGTAGGTGCTTTAGACCACTGAGCCATCTCACCAGCCCCCCCTCTCACTGTTGCTCACTGTCTCTGTAATCTCTCTCTCTCTCTCAAAACCTTTTTGGAGGTACAAATTGATGTGCAATAAGCCACATACTCTTAAATCATACAATGATAGGTCTGACGGATGAATTCACCAGTGAAATAATCATAATCAAGAAAGCATTTACTTTAATCCCAAAGTATTCTTCCAGTCCCTTTTATTGCTGACTTTCAGATATTTGAAAATGCCTTATTTAACATTCCAATAGAATGAGTATGTTTTGGTTATATCTCCTTGTGTCTTTGGTGCTGGTATCAATACTCCTAACTTGCTCATCTGCCTATAAACTGCAGACACCTTGCAGCCATACAAGTCCCTGACCCTTTCCAGATGCCCTTGCTTGGGTCAGAGTTCTTACATCTCCATCCACTGACGATTGTACCAGTCAGTGCTGAAGATTTGCTTTTAAATGACCATGTGTGAAGACTTTAATTCAACTTTACACCTGGAATCACTTCCTTTCATGATTTGCCTAAAGAAATTCCTTCAGCATTTCTCCTGTCCACCAGCCCTACCACCACCACACCCACACCCTACCTCTCACAGGGGGTCAAACCCAGGGGCACTTTACCATTGGATTACATCTCCAGTACATTCTAAAAATTTTTGGCAGAGAGTCTAGACAGACTGGGTTTTATTTGTTGTTTTTTTTTGTTTTTTTTTTTGGGGGGGGGGTGGTTTGGTACTGGATCAAACTTAAGATTTTGTATTTACCAGGCAGGCACTTATGCGACTGAGCTATCTCCCCTGCCAGACTGATCTTGAACTTGTGAACCTCCTGCCTCAACCGTCCATGTAACAAGTATAAGTGTGCAGCACCTTGCCTGGCTCCATCATGGTTAACAGCAGTCTCCTGGAGACAAATTGCCTTATCTTTTTTTTCTGACAATATTTTTATTTCTCTTTTAAGCTGAAAGCATATTTTCACTGCAGAGAGAACACTGGTTTGTTACTTTCCCCCCCTTCGGCACTTCAAAGATACCACTGTCTTCTCCCATGGTTTCTGATGAGAAATCCATGATTCGTTGTTTTCCCCTACATTCGATTTGCCATTTTTCTACAATAATTTCACATGTATTTTTCTTTAGTATTGATCTTACACAATCTGACTGTTATATACCTAGGGATTGCATCTTTGAATTTGTTGTGCATAGAATTAAGTAAATCTACCCATTTATGGCTTTTCACCAAATTCATAAAGTTTTTGACCACGATCTCTTCAAATATATCTGGTTTAATATCTCCATTCCATCTAGAATCATGATTATTCATATGCTGGACTTTTTAATATTATATCACATGTCCCCAAATCTATATTCATTTTTGTTCAATCTTTTTTCTTAGGGTTCTTCAGATTTTGTCAATTTTATTCATCTCCACATTCACTGACTCCTCTGTCATTTTCATTTTGCTATTAGCTCTTACAGTGAATTTTTAATTTTAGATATTGTAGTTTTCAGTTCTAAAATCTCAGTTTGGTTATTCACTATAGTTTGTTTTTTCTCCATGGAGACTCATTGGAGATCTACGGTCTCAACTGGACTTTTTTTCTGCTTGCTGGAGCATCGATGTGTTTTCACCTGGGGTTGTGCATTGCCTTGGTTCTCCGTGTGTCATGCAATTTTATATTGTGTTCCAACCATTGTAACTGTTCCGCCATATAGACTCTAGGTTCTCTTCTAATCCTTTAGACTGTGTGGACTGTGTTAGGTAACAACCATCAACCATATTGGTTAACTTGAGAAAATATGTTGAGTTTCACTTCAAAGTCAACAGTCACTTCACATGTGCATTTGCCACCTGGTTTGGATGTACCCTGCACATTCATGCTAGGAGCTAATCTGAGACTTATGTGACTCAAACACAGAACTACAAAATTCTATCCTCTGACTTTCCTTAGTCCCTAATCCCCACTCCCACCCCCAAGCTAGAAAGAAGACTGTGATCTATTAGAGTTTTAACCACCTAGACAACAAATAATAAGTCACTCAGGGCTGCCAGTGGGGAAAAGGCATTAAGAGACAAAACATACCTCCCCACCCCAATATATATATAAAAACTTGTTATATAACAAGTTTTTACAGTTTTCCATTTTGACTCCCTTTTCCAATCTGCCTCCTGTTACATAATTTTCAGAATCCCAAAGTTATTCTTTTTGTTTCTGTCCATCAGGAGGAAAGACTATTGGGAGAAAAGGCTAAAATACGATCCTGGGCTCTGCCACCCTCTGGTCGCCCAGCTCTAGTCAGGCTTTCTTCAGCACTCCACCTAACCAACTATTCTTGACAAAGGGCCAGACATTTCCTCTGTGACAGTTAGCCTCTTCTATGTCCCAGGGTATGCTAAGTCTCTCTCTCTCTCTCTCTCTCTCTCTCTCTCTCTCTCTCTCTCTCTCTCATTAATTTTATTTATTTCTTTTAAAATTAATTTTATTGGGTAAAAAGGAACCCTTCTCCACTGCTAGTGGGAATGTAGACAACCATTATGGAAATGGGTGTGGAGACTCCTTAAAAAACTAGGACTGGAAATCCCATTCAAACCAGCTATCACCCTACTGGAAAATTTCCCAGAGGAACTGAAAATGTCATATCATAGTGATAGAGGTGCACCTATGTTTATAGCAGCACAGTTTGTGATAGCCAAATCTTGGAAACAACCAATATGCCCATCACCTGAGGAATGGATGAAAAAGATGTGGTATTTTTATACAATGGAGTATTACTCAGCTATAAAGAATGATAAATTTGAAGCCTTTATATTTAAGTGAATGCTACTTGAAGATATACTCATAAGTGAAATAAACCAGACCCACATGTATAAATATCATACAGTCTCCCTAGTGTAAGATCTCAAAAGAAGAAATAAAAAGAGAAAGGCATAACACAATTAAAAGGAAAGCGAGAACTTAAGGATTAGACAATGAAGAGAGGGCAAGGAGAAAAGCTAGGAAACATGATGGGGCAAAGCCATACATTTATATGCACAATATGGTTAAGGCAATGATCCCGAGAATCTTCAACAGGTTTTTAAAACTAGCAGTTAATTGGTAGGATCTCACCCTGACTAACAATATATGCTGATACTTGTGAACTAAGCTACTGCACTGAAGATAGCAATGTGTAATACTAGGGCCATGCTTGTAATGCCTGTCATTCTGGTCTTCTAAATATGTACTCTTGTCATGTCACACCAATTACTGCCATACTGTCTCTCAAGTAAATGTTTGTTTAAAAAAAAAAGGTAATCAATGAAAACAAGAGACAAGAAAAAAAAAAGTCATAGCACTGTCCTGCTACAATGCTGTATATGGTTAGATTTCTAAATTTCTGTGTAAACATATGTAATTGTTTATTCCTATTTTTTAAAATATTTTTATTTTTTAAATTTTTTTCTTCATATTCTGTAGGGACTTAAAGTTCAACATATCAATACTTGATGGAAAATACCTGTTCCATGTTATGTCTAAGATATTTGGTATTCAGACAGATAGTGAGGTTAAGCTCAACTGCCTATGTTGTAGGGTAATAATAATAAGCTTCTCTTCTGGAGAGTTAACAACTTAAGTTTGCAGACCAAACATTAGAGAAAAAGAAGGGCTGCAAGGGCAGCCAACATCTTGGCCCTAGACTTTCAAGGTCAGTGAGGACTCAGGACATATGAGAACCTGTACTGTAACATCATGTAACTCAGTGATGTCCCAAATTTTCTAATCAAGGAGATTATGGGGACCACAGATGAAAGTGATTGATGATGTAGAGTGTGCCTAGGGAGAATCACATGGAGAGAAAACATTTTCTCAGGCTTTTACAGAGAGCAAATTGGTCAAGCATTGGCTATGACTCATCCACATGACTGACACTGACAAAGGATCTACAAACTGTGGTACAGGGTTTCAGGATAAATCCTGAGGGGATTTGACTGACCTTATCAGACACAAAAGCTATATTTCTTGTTATATAGGTCTTGCTTTATCTTGGTCTTAACCATCCAGCAAAAAAGTATAAAAACAAAGTATAAAAAGTAAAGCCATATTAATATGCTGAGCTATAAAAGGCTCAAGTCAACAACTTCTGACATTGCCAGTCCCATAGATAACTCACTACTATTATGGACTACTGGACTATATTGGAATATTTTGCTGAATTTACATACCTACAATATTTAAATGACAATAGAATTCACCTCTCTGACAAAACTAAACAAAAAAAGGGGATACAAATGAAGGACCATTCTGTATCTTTATATTCAAAATAATTAAGATAGATATACAGCTACTTTCTCTTAATTCAATGAATAGAAAGGTTTGTACGGACAGTGTTTGTGGACAGGATATCATGTTTGTATCTTGTACTATGAATATCCACCAAGAAGACAACAATATGCAGTGTATTAATTATTGAAACTGTCTCATTGCTATTTGTTTCTCAATAAAATTATTTTTAAAAAATTTTTTATTGAGATGGTAGGTCTCTTTGCTCCTCTTGCCTACCTCCCTAAGCCTTCCTGTGGGAAAGCCCTGGAACTTCCCCATGTCACTCCTTTGCTGGCCTGGCCTGATGAGACTCCTGAGTTCATATCATCATCCAGTCCTCTCTTCTGAACTGCGGGCTATGTTTCCAGGGGCCAATGCACTCTGGCCTCTGAGTCTAAGAACTTCTAAACTCAGCATGTCTGGACACACTTGATTCTGCAGCTGTCTCCCCACTTACCCCACCTTCCCACTTATCCTTTTCAGTAAGTGCCAACTCCATTTCCCCCAGTTCTCAGTCCAAAATGCTTGACATCATTTTTGGTTCTTTTCTTATTCTGACCTATATTTCACCTGTCAGTAGGTCCTGTCACCTCCATCTTCCAATTCTACCCAGAGTCACAGGGTTCTTTGTCACTTACCCTGCCTCTGTCTGCTACAGGCCACCCTCATTCCTCACGCAGACTGTAGGAAGAGCTTCCATCATCATCTTTTGTGGAAACACTTTATGTTTATTGAGTTTTGCTTTGTTATACTTTGCAGATAGGGAAGGTCTTACAAATTGAAGTATTGTAGGAATTGGATATCAAGCAAACTTGCTGGTACTATTTTTCCAACACATGTTCTTCTTGTGTTTCTGTGTCACATTTCAGTAATTCTCACAACATTTCAAGTTTTTCCACTGTTGTTATATTTTTGTAGTGGACTGTGCCAGTCTTCTTTCACATCACTATTGTGATTGTTTTGGGCACTACAAATCACACCCAGATAAGCCAGGAATTTAGTCAATAAGCACTGTGTGGTCTCACTGCCCCACATATTTCCTTGGGCCTCCCAAGTCCATGATGAGCAATAATGGAAATAAGCCAAATAATGTTTATATTGGTCTCTACACTTAAGTGGAAGGCAGAGTTCTAAGTCTCTCATTTTAAATAATAAAGTAGAAAAGATTGGGCTTAGAGAGGGAGCATATCAAAAGATAAGACAGGCTGAAAGCACATCCTGTTGGGCCAGGTAGCCAAGGTAAGAATGCAAAGGAAAAGTTAAAGGAAATAGAAATGTTATACCAGTGAATACACAATGAGAAGAGAGTGAAACAGCCTTACGTCTGATATACAGTTTTAGTGGTCTAGGTAGAAGATCAAACCAGCCAAACACTCCCTTAAGCTAAAGCTTAGTCCAGAGTGAGGCCTTTACTTTTCAATTCTATCAAGACTCAGAGAAATAAGAAAGCTGCAGATGAAATATTTGAAGTCAGCAAAGGTTGGGTCATGAAATATAAGGAAAGACTCTATCTCCATAACATCAAAGAAGAAGAATGCGGCTAGGGAGATAGCTTGGTGATCTAAGCACGTTCCTGACAAGCACAGGAACCCTGGTTCAATCTCTGGTATTGCATGCCATGCCTACCCTGGAATCCTAAGGGGTAACCATGCAGGCCATCAAAATTGGTGTGGTGGTTCATGCCTCTAATCACAGCACCGGGGAGGCTGAGACAGGAGTATCACTGTGAGTCTGAGCTGTATAGTGAGACCCTGTACCAAATAAATGAATCAATGATTTTTTTAAAATTAAAAGAGAAAACATCACGTTATCCAGGAGTCTTAGCTAAGGTGGCCATGCTGGACCATAGACTTCCACTGTAGATAAAACAACCTTCTGGAGCTGGGGATTTGGCTCAGTGGTAGAATGCTTGCCTAACAAGCTGGAAGTCCCAGGTTCTGTCCTCAGCACCAAAAATGAAAAATAAACCTCCCCTAAAACAACCTTCTATTGGACGAAGATGCTATAGAAGTGTTTCATACCTAGAGAGGAGAAGTCAGCCCTAGATTCAAAGCTTCAAAGCATCGGCTCACTCTCTTGTTAGGAGTTAATGTAACTGATGACTCTGAGTTGAAGGCAGTGAGCATCACCCACAGCCCTGAAGCCCCTAAGACTGCTACGACATGCAGTGTGCCTGTTGCCCTATATATGGAGCAGCGGAGGCAGGATGGCAGCACGTCTGTGTGGGGCTTCCGGAATATATGAAGCCTGTTGTTGAATACTTTGCTGCTCAGGAAGAAAGGATTCCTTTTAAAATATTACTGCTGAGAGCATTCAAACATGTAGTATAATACAAAAGAGAAATTTAACAAGTGATGACTAGTCTGTATATGCAACAACCTCATTTTATTCATAGGAAAGATTAAAGTAAAATTTCCCATTTTGCAGAAAATTTTTAATGATTTTCTTCTTTATACGAAAGCAGCAATAATTTGTATATTTACATAAATTTATTTATATATTGATAAAAATTTTAGATCGGGCTAATGAAATAGCTCAGGAGACTAAGCACCTGCTTAGGCAAGTGCATGGAACAGGGCTCGATCCCCGGACCACAGGCTGTACCAGTTCCATCCCTGGGTGCACTGAGCTGCCCCTGAGACCTGGCATGGTGGTACAAGCCTACAATCCCAGTGCTGGGGAGGCTGAAAACAGAAGGATCACTACAAGTCTGGACTACATAGTGAGATCCTATACCAGATACATAAAAGTAAAGAATAGAATAATTGTCCTGTCTTAAAAAAAATAAAATAAAATATTACTGCTGACTGACAAAGCTCCTGGTCACCGAAGACCTCTGATGGATATCTGTGAGAGATGAGTGGTGTTTTCATGCCTGATAACATGGCACCCATTCTGCAGTCATGGGTCAAGAAGTAATTTTGATTTTCAAGCTTTATTACTTAACAAATATGTTTCATAAGACTACAACTTCCACAGACAGTGGTTCCTATAATGCAGTGGTGGCAAACCTATGACATGTGTGCTATTTGCTTTTCTTTTAAGACAAAAGATATTGATGTATGAGTTTTTCTTTTTTTTAAAGTAAAACTTCAGTATTCAGGTTTAATTGCAGTGCTGGCTCTTTGTGATAAATAAGTGGGTTTTGGTGTTGCAGTTTGGGTACACATCTCTCACAGGTTCACCAGGACTGCTTTAATTGGTCTAGGAAAAGTAAAATGAAACCCAGAAAAGGGTGAGCCATTCTAGATGTCATCAAAATTATTCATGATTCATAGTAAAATATCAAATTATTTTTTCATTTTTATTCTTTTAAATAATTTTATTGAGAAACAATAGCAATGAGACAGTTTCAAAATTGATCAGTAGGACAGTTTCAATTATTAATACATTGCATATTGTTGTCTTCATAGTGGTAATTCATAGTACAAGATGCAGACATAATATCCTGTCTACAAACACTATTAGTACAAATCTTTATATTCATTGAATTGAGAAAGTAGCTATATATCTATCCTAATTATTTTGAATGTACGGATACAAAATGGTCCTTCATTTGTATCCCCTTTTTTTGTTTGGTTTTGTTAGAGATGGGTATTCCATTGCCATTTAAATATTGTAGGTGCATGAATTCAGCAAAATATTCCAATATAGTCCAGTAGTCCATAATAGTAGTGGGTTATTTGTAGGACTAGCAATATCAGAAGTTGTTGACTTGAGCCTTTTACAGCTCAGCATATTAATATGGCTTTACTTTTTGTACCTTTTTAAAATACTTTTCTGCTGGCTGGTTAAGACCAAGATAAAACAAGATCTATATAACAAGAAATGTACCTTTTCTATCTAACAAGTTCCGTCAAATCCCCTCAGGATTTATCCTGAAACGCCGTACCGCAGTTTGCAGATCCTTTGTCAGTGTCAGCCATGTGGGTGAATCACAGCCATTGCTTGACCAATTTGCTCTCTGTGAAAGCCTGAGAGAATGTTTTCTCTCTATGTGACTCTCCTTAGGCACACTCTATGTCATCAAAGATCAAAATATTAACATTAACAAGAATTTGGAAGAAGTTGGCCTCAAACTGCATTAATGACTTTGAGGAGTTTAACTTTGACTTTGAGTGCTCAAGATTTCAGTGGAAGAAATCCCCACAAATGTGATAGAAACAATAAGAGAACTAAAAATAGAAATGGAGTCTGAAGATGTGACTGAACTGATGTAGTTTTGTCACACAACTTCAATAGACATGGAGTTTCTCCTGGATGATGTATAGCTTCTGAAGTGCATTGTGATAACAACAAAGTTTAGAGTATTACATAAACTTGAATGATAAAGCAGCAGCAGGATTTGGGAAGACTAACTATAATTTTGAAAGAGGAGTGAGTGAGAGGACCCAGGCCACAGGATCCTGAACAGACCCAGAGCGCAGGCCCGGGGGGTGAGTGAGTGAGACGACCCAGGCCGCGGGATCCTGAACAGACCCAGAGCGCAGGCCCTGCAAGTGAGTGAGATCCTGAACAAACCCAGAGCACAGGCCCGGCGGGTGAGTGAGACGACCAAAGCTGCAGGATCCTGAACAGACCCAGAGTGCAGGCCTGGCCAGTGAGTGAGACAACCCGGGCCAGTGGATCCTCATTCGACCCAGGCCACAGGCCCAGCAGGGAACACTTCAGCAGAACTCCCTGCAAAGAAGCTAGAGGCAAGACCCACCCAGCTGATTCAGGAGCAGAACATCTTCCCAGAGAGACACAAAAGGTTCAACTCTAATGCCTGCAGCAGAAAGAAGTG
>NW_004524614.1:1900689-1905153 GCF_000260255.1 Octodon degus | reverse complement strand
TGTTGTATTATTTTAATATATTGTCACAGCCACCTTAACCTGCAACAGCCATTAGTCTGACCTGCAGCAGCCATAAAGTCAGGAACTTCTACTAGCAAAATAAAAACAAACAAATCACTATCCCAACAACAGAATCTCTAAAAGTTCGGATGATCATGTATGTTTAATAATAAAGTATCTTAAAATGAAGTTGTCAGCATCAGTTTCTTAGACATAATGTTGTTGCACACTTTAAAGGCTTTTTGTTTTGTGTTTGTTTGGGTTTTGGTTGTACTGGGGATTGAACCTAGAGCCTTACATATTCTAAGCACATGTTCTATCACTGAGGCATATCCCCAGCTCTACTGCATATGCCACAGACCACTGTGCAATACACATGTAACTTTTATGTACACTAGGAAGCCAAAAGAACTCCCATGACTTCATTTACTGTGCTATCTGCTGTGTTGCCGTGGCTTTCAGTGGAACTTGAGGTATCGCTGGGATGTGCCTGCAGGTACATTGCCAGTATTTTTCAACAAGGCTTCTCTTTGTGATTTGGAAGTTTGTTCTGTGTGCCCCAAAGTGTCCAGCATCCCTAGTCCTGAGTCACAGTGCCAGCCACATTCATCACATGTACACACACACACACACACACACACACACACACACATCTCCAAACACCCCAGAGGACTGTTGGGTTACACTGCTTACGCGGCTTGTCTGTACAAATTCTCTAAAGACTCAGGATCTCACATGAGTGAAAACCGCAGTCTTCATTTTGGCTCAGCCTCGTCTTCCCTCTTGGTTCCCCACCTGGTCCTACTCTCGTCCTTCTTTCATTGACAGCTATGCAGGTGCTCTCTTCCCAGGGCCAGTGTATCCCACTGCTTTGGAGCTTCGAACTGGTTAGGTTCTTCGGCTCTTTTTTCTTTGTCTCTGAACCACTCCCACCTTTATATCCTCTTGTCTATATTCAAACATCATCTTCCTCTTTAGACCTTCACTATTTACTTTAAGTTTGCAAGTTTCATTTCCAGCAGCCTCTTTCTTCCAATTACCCCTCTCATCACCTAACATTCTATGTATTTAACTTATTTACTGTATATATTGTTTATTTTCCTAATAAGAACCTGTTCCATGAAGGCTGGAATTTTTGTCTGGCATGTTCACTTACTTATTCTAACATGTGGAACAAAATAGTTACTAATAGAATCAACACAGGAATGATGTATGCATAATAATCAGCTGCATAGTATGAAAATGACCTCTGATACGCCATTCCATGCCATGAAAAGATGGTCAACATGTTCAACTACTAGGGAAATGTGAATCAAAACCACAGTAATAAGATACCACTTTATACTTACTGGGATGGCTATGCATAAGTCAATAATAGGATATGGAGAAATTGGAACCTTCCTACACTGCTATAAGAATGTGTAATATTGGCTTGGGGATGTAGCTTAGTAGTGGATGGATCATTTATCTTAGGCCCTGGATTTTATCCCCAGTACCAATAGAAAAAGAACATAAAATGATGAAGCAATATTTGAAAAGTTAGCAGTTCCTCAAAATGTTAAATATAAGAAGAAAAAAATATTAAGTATAGTTAGTTACCATGACCCAGCAATCCTGAGATAACTGAAATAATTTGCCCACAAAACACCTCTACCTGAATGTTCAGAGAAGCAATACTTCTAAAAACAAAAGGTATGGGGCCAGCAAGATAGCTCAGTGGCCTAAAGTGCCACTTAGGCAAGTTTAGGCAGTTTCAAGGGGACCGAGGTTCAATCCCTGGCACCACACGCTGTGCCAGCCCCACCCTCAGGGTGGGCTGAGCCAGCCAAATAATAAAAAATAAAATTAAAATTAAAACAAAAGGTATGTGCAATATAAATCTTCCTCAACTGATAACTGGATGTTTTGTTATATCCACATGATCAAATGTTATTTAGCAATAGAAAGGAAAGAATCATGAATGGCCCTTGCAACCATTATGCATACTGAAGAAAATCAGTCACATTTATATGAAATATCCAGAAAGAGCAAATCTACAGCAAGCAGATAAGTGATTGCCTGCCTTGGGCTCTGGGTGGTGGTAGTGGGGAAGGGAGAATGACCACTTGTCTGTACAGATCCTCTGAAGACTCAGGATCTCACATGAGTGAAAACCAGTTTTCATTATGGCCCAGCCTCATCTTACCTCTCTGTTCCCCCACCTGGTCCAAAAATATTTTAAAATTAAGCCCTCATGGTATTGTACAGTAGCTTTGTAAGCAAACTAAAAATCTTTGAATTCTGCATTTCAAATAAGTGAACATCATGGTATGTGAATTGCATCTCAGAAAAATGGTTTTTTTTTTTTTTTTTTTTGCAGAACTAGGGATTGAACTCAGGCCCTTATGCTTGCCAGGGAAGCACTTATTCCACTGAGCCATCTCCCCAGCCCCAGAAAAGTGTTTTTTAAAGAGTTCTATAAAATTAACAAACATTTAATTCACTACACTTAGGTCATTTTTATTTTGTATCAGCTTTTCTTCCTTCACCTATGAATTTTCCACAATTCGTTATACACAATGAATTAGTGGCCTAATTCTGAGTTCCTTCAGCACTCCCAATATATGATCCATTAAGTTATTCTCAAACATCAAAGTCCAGTTTCCTCTTCTGAATTCTAAGCATCTTGACCAAACTCACTCTAAGTCTGTCATTCTTCTTAAATACTGAGATTCACAAAATTAATGTCAAGTTTTGTAGCCAAGTAGACAGACACTGATTTGTTCAATGACTGCTCAGAACTGGATTTTTCTTCCTAGCTCATTGGTCTCCGTAACACTAGGTTTTCGAAATCCAGTTAAAATCTGTGATTTGTGGCCTGAGAGAAAGAGAGAAAAAGAAGTTTAGACTGTGATAACAGTAACGACAGTTAATATTTATTGCATGCTTACCTTGTACAAAGCACATATTTATTTAAACACTTCAATAGCTAACTCACTTGAATGCTCACAATCAACTTCTAAGATGAGTAATTATCTCTACATTACTAATGGAGTACAAAGATGTTAAGGTCAAAGAGTTGCCAAGTGCTGAGATCCTAACCCTAACAACATGTTTCCAATATCTGCCTGAGAAAAGGTCAGCGGGGATCACTGAATTATTTATTTTTCTACTACATTTAGTAACTATTTATGGAATCCAAGTTGATGCTTGAATATTGATGATCCAAAGACAAAATCAAGGGGCTGGTGAGATGGCTCAGTGGTCTAAAGCACTTACTTAGAACAAGCTTAACAAAGCACAGGGACCGCGGTTCAATCCCCCAGCACCACATGCCAGCCAGCCCCACCCCCTGGTGGGCTGAGCTGGTCACACACACACACACACACACACACACACACACACACACATAAATAAATAAAATTTAAAAAAAAAAGACAAAATCAAGCTAGACACAGTGACACTTGCATGTAATTTCAGCACTCCAGGAGGCTGAGGTAAAAGGATCACAAGTTCAAACACTACATAGGCAATTTAACAATGTAGCAATGTAGGGGGTGGTGGCACTCAGTTGGGTTAATTTGAACCTGACAAAATAAGCTCTAATTTAGAGCTTCCCCAAACTTGTTAAGACATTGTCACTTCTTTAATCCTTCTCCATCCTTTGTTAAGATGTTATAAACATAAAAGAGATAAAAGAAAAACAGAATTAATTACAAAGAAGAATCCTGTGACTTCTTGAGTCAACTATGGCATCCCATTGTGGCTACCATGGAAACCAAGAAGGTTGAGCAGAGATGAAATGAAGAACAAGGTTAGACATGTTTCTGATCTGTAAGGATCAGGGAAGTACATTAGGATGCGAGCCCGACATTTAAGATCTGTAACCCAGGAAGTATCCACTGGCCAGCTTCATTAACAAACTTTTTTCTAATTTTTGATCTTACATGGAAATAATCTCACTGTTTCAGTAAGACCTTGTCTCAAAACAATAAAAATGAAAAGGGCTGGGGATATAGTTTAGTGCAAAGACCCTTGGTTCAAACCTCAGTATCATAAGCTAAATAAATGAAATACAGACAAGATGCAGCTCGTGGATTACACAGTCATATGACAGACAAATACACTATTAAATAATCAAAACACAGAGCTTCCAGCTACCCTGTACTGGCGGGACCTGCCTGTCCCAGGCCAGGCGCAGTGTGGGTGAGACCCTTTTCCACCGCCTTGGGACTCCCCCCACCACCACTCCATAGCACCCCACACACCCCGCCCACCCCGCCCACCAAGTAGGAATTTCTGCCATGTTCCGGGAAGCCCCAGATCCAGTACTAGCTCAGGCCCAGTGAGTGTGTGGGAGAGTTGCCTCTCCCCCCTACTCCACCTTGTCCCCTCCAGAATCAGCTCAGGCCTGGCATACAGGCCTGGGGTGAAACCCTGCAGCTGAAATAACTGCAGAGAGTGTAGGGGACAGAACCACCCAGC
>NW_004524614.1:1881405-1883126 GCF_000260255.1 Octodon degus | reverse complement strand
TGGTCAAGCAATGGCCGTGACTCATCCATATGGCTGACACTGACAAAGGATCAACAAACTGCGGTACAGCGTTTCAGGATAAATCCTGAGGGGATTTGACTGACCATGTCAGATACAGAAGTTACATTTCTTGTTATATAGGTCTTGCTTTATCTTGGTCTTAACCAGCCAGCAAAAAAATATAATAACAAGGTATGAAAAGTAAAGCCATATTAATATGCTGAGCTGTAAAAGGCTCAAGTCAACAACTTCTGACACTGCCAGTCCTACAGATAACCCAATACTATTATGGACTACTGGACTACATTATACTCTGGTTTCTCTTCAGATCGTATAAATCTTTCGCCTTTTACTGGACTACATTGAAATATTTTGCTGAATTCATACACCTACAATATTTAAATGACAATGGAATACTCATCTCTGACAAAACTAAACAAACAAAGGGGATACAAATGAAGGACCATTTTGTATCTGTATATACAAAATAGGATAGATATACAGCTACATTCTCTTAATTCAATGAATACAAAGATTTATACTAATAGTGTTTGTGGACAGGATATCATGTCTGTATCTTGTACTATGAATTACCACTATGAAGACAACACTATGCAATGTACTAATTATTGAAACTGTCCTATTAGTTGGTTTGGAAACTGCTTCATTGCTATTTATTTCTCAATGAAATTAATAATAAGAAAAAAGATACTTGAGTCATTTCTTGGAAAATAGGTACACTTCGAGACCATAACATTAACTGAAACAAATCAGACACAGAATTTTACATACTGCATGGTTTCTCTTATCAAAGAAATCCAAACATGAATATGGAGCACAATAAAGATAATAGAAAACAAACTTTCCTAGAGGAGTTTTTTGATTAATCAAAACATTGGGATTTGATTTCTGCACATTGTGTCCTTTGTAGTATTTGGAACCTTTCTAAAAGTGCACAAGCTTTAAACTTCTCTAACCAGGGTTTTCTTTCCATTCATGATATCACTTTCTATTTTTGTAAAATAAACCTTTGGATATGAAAAAATATGCTGAAAGAAACCTCCATAAATATAGGTAAAAAGACAGTGAATCATCTCATAACACAAATACTATAAATATTTTTTAAAAATCTAACAGTAACTTAAAATAGGAAATTTTTCATTTTAAGAAGTCACATTGGCTGGGCATCAGTGTTCAGGAAGCTGAGGCAGGAGGATTGTTGGGAGTTTGAGGTCAGCCTGGGCTACAAAGTGAGTTCAAGCCCAGTCTGAACTGTATTAATGAGACCCTGTCTCAAAAACAACAAAAAAAGAAGTTACACTGGTCCAACACCAGTTCAAAATTGTTAATTTTTTCAAATATTCATAAATAAAAAAATGATTACATCTAAGTATCTTAAAAGTAAACCAGACAGAGTGGTGTATGCCTGCAATCTCAGCAGCCAGGAGGCTGAGGCAGAGGACCACCCCAACTTTGAGTCCAGCCTGAACTGAATAGGGAGGCCTTGTCTCAAAAAACCAAAATAGAAAAAAGGTGAGAAGACCTGCACCAGCTCTGCCCCCACCCCCCAGGTATGCTGAGCTGGCACTCAAGACCAGGCATGGAGGTGCCTGCCTGTAATCCTAGCGCTGGGAAGCTAAAAACAAGAGAATCACTATGATTCCAAGCTATGTAGTGAGACCCTGTACCAAATACATTAAAAGAAAGAAAAAAAAAAAAAA
>NW_004524614.1:1873379-1880548 GCF_000260255.1 Octodon degus | reverse complement strand
GAAGAGGAAAAACATGAAGAGGATGAGGATAAAGAAAAGGATGATGATGAATAAGTTGGTTCTAGCGCAGTTTTTTCTTTGTCTATAAAGCATTTAATCCCCCTGTACACAACTCACTTCTTTTGAAGGAAAAAAAATTGAAATTTAAGGCTGTGTAAGATTTGTTTTTAAACTGTACAGTGTCTTTTTGTTGTTGTTGCTGTATAGTTAACACACTACTGAATGTGTCTTTTGATAGCCCTGTCCTGGTGGTATTTTCAATGGCCACTAACCTCACGTGGTACAGTATGGGGGTTGTAAATTGGCATGGAAATGTAAAGCAGGTTCTTGTTGGTGCACAGCACAAATCACTTATATATGGGGACGGTAGTTTTTCATCTTCAGTTGTCTCTGATGCAGGTTATGTGAAATAATTGTTGTTCTGTTAAACTGAATACCATTCTGTAATTGCAAAAAAAAAGTTGCCACTGTTTTGTTGACATTCTGCATGCTTCTAAGTAAATACAATTTTTAAAAATTAAAAAAATGCCATCAAAATTATATAGTATTTTTGCCAATGTGAGGTAGAATTAATTCCAAAAGCAAAAGATACTATAGCAACAAACTAAATGTTCACTGAAAGGAATGAGAAGATGGAAAGAATATGGAGATCTTCAACACAGCCATTAGAAAGACTGAGGATAAGCAGTATATTCCAAGAGGCAAGGAAATTTATCAGGATCTTTTATTTTAAATCTCTATGTTTTTAAATATATTATCGTTTTACAGTGCTGGGAATCAAACCTAGGGCCTCAGGCATGCCTGACAGATGCTCTACTACTGAGCCATACCCTGAGTTCCAAACATTTTCACTCAACTAAATAGGTAGCTCTTTAAAATGTAAATATTTCATAAAAATGAACCATATCCATACTCACTGCTCCAAATAATCTATCAAATCCAAGAACTGGAGAGACTGAGGCAAGGGGATTGTCATGAGTTTGAGGTAAGCCCTGGCCACATAGTGAGTTGAAGTCTGGTCGGAACTACATGACAAAACCCTGTCTATAAGTAAATATTTAAAAATGATTTTAAAAAAATAATTTATTAAAAGTTTTTTGATTCCCCAAGCTGAATCTCAAGAATTTGTTTTTAATCACTTAACAAGAAGTCTCACTTTAGAGAAGGGGATACTGCTGAGCGGCACAGTGCCTTCCTGGCAACACAAGGTCCTGAGTTCCATGCCTGCCTGGAACCAAAAAAAAAAAGTCTCAACTTGTAACTTGTAAACAGTGGGCAACTTGTGCCTAAGTTTCAATTCCAGACTATCTATGACTGGTTAAGTGACAGTTACCAAATCAACTTAATGAGACTGTCTCAAAATATACTATGTAAATTTTTTTACTGTAGTAAGGGCTGGGTACAGATGCTGTGACATTTGCCTGTAATCACATATACTTGGGAGGCTGGAGCAGGAGGATCACAAGTTCAAGGCCTGCCTGGGCAATTTTTGATTGCCTCAAAATAAAAATTAGAAAGGACTGGGAAGGAGCTCAGTGGAAGAGCAATTCGAGTTCAATTCCTAGGACCACAAAAAGTGGGGCTGGTACTGGAGATGGGGCTCAGAGATAGAGGGAGCCTATAGGTGAAAGCCATGGGTTCAACCCCCATATGGGGTGGGGGCCCGTAAGGGGCAGTGTCTTAACTTTTTTGTTGCTATTTCCTCTTCTGTAAAAGCAGCGACCTCATAAGACTAAGGAGCACATCAGTTAATTTATGGAGAGCTGCTAACAGCATTATCATTGTTAACTAACGTCATTACATGCAGGCGATGTCCTGCTGACTTGGTACCAGCTACTAGCACATTCAAGGGGATGGGAATGACATGGAATTCTCTCCAAGTAAAACATTCTTTGTCACTGCAAACTATGAGCGTGATAGGTTTTGTTTTTGTTTTTTTTTTTTTTTAAGTGATAAATAGGAGAGAAAAATGTATTCAACTGAATGAATAGGAAAAGGTAAACACCACTCTGAGAACCAGTTTTTCTAGTAATCCCCACTTCTTTATGTGCTTGGTATCCTTTAGCTTCTCACCTGTTCCCATGGTTCTCTTGTTAAAGGAGCCTACTTCAGTTTCTCTCTAAGAAAAAGATAGTCTGGCCAGACATAGTGGAACACTTCTATAATCCCAGCATTCAAGAGGCAAATACAGTAGGATCATGAGTCCAAATTCAGCCTGGGCTACACTAAGACCCTGTTTGGGGGAGGGGGCACAAGAGAAAGCCTCATCTGTTGGTCAGAACATGCAAGTGCTCTTCTAGATTTCAGGAATCACACAAGCTTTGCTGGAAATTTCTTGGAAACTTCTCTTCAGCAGCTCGTTGAAATGTTCATTTGCCCTTTCCAATACGGGCAGGCCCCTCTTGCTGGACAAGAGGTTTTTCTCCATGAATCAATTCAGAGCAAACAGAAGGAGAAAGTCACTGTCCAGTTCTTGCTTCCTCCTCCAGTAACAATACCCTTTACATCCAAGATGACATTCTTTCTTCAAAGTCCTATACCCCTTAGTCCTCACCTTACCTTGACCTGATGCAGCCTACCATGCACTTGTTAGTTCCCATATCATTATGTGGTCACAACACCCTCAGTCCCTTTGCAGTGGTGGGGCATGGGTGTCATTACACTATCTCTGTGCCACAAGCACACCGTACAACACTGCATGGAATTCAACTGATTTGGGCTCAAACTTCAGCTCCAATTTAAGAGCTGTGTGACCTCAAGAAAGTTGCTTAACCTAGGCCTCAGTTCCTCTCCAGTGTAGATTTCTGCTCCAGTGTAACACTGAGATTACAGACAGTGAAGTATGTGAGTCCTGAGTAGGTGCCAAGATAAAGCATGCACTCAGTAAATAGGGGTGTGTGTGTGACAGGCAACGAACTTCAAGAAGGCGACTGAAAGTACAGTGCAGACAAGACTTATTTACGAGAGGAAAGAGGATGCTAAAACAAGGTTATCTTCTGACCATTAATACCAAACCTTTCACAAACATTCGTTAGTGTTCCTAAAGGCACTACTCAAAATCAGTTCTTGCCCAAAAATATATATATTATAACCACTACTTGTGATTTATAGTACATGGGAGGGGGTCTGCCAGTTGTTAGCTCAGTTGTTTAAGCAGCTGCTCATGCAAATGCTCATGCAGGATACCTCAGTTCGATCTCCAGTTCCACATGCCTTACCATACCCACCCTTAAGGCAGCCTGAGCCAGCCAAAAATAAAAAACTTTAAAAAAAAATAGTACATTAAGCTGGACTGCATTGCTTTCTGAAGCACATACTGACCCAGGCTTATGAAGTACCAAGACCCTGGGGCTCACTAACATGGCCAGTAACCTAGACAATGTGAGAGAGAAGACTTAATAACTCAAATGATCTTGTACCTACTGCTGGACAAAAATCCACTTCAGAATTAAAATCATGCTGCTGTTAAGGAAAACAATCTTTTTTTAAAAAAGCTGCAATACTCAGTTGAAAGAATAATTAATGAATGAATATATTATGTTTAGTGTATTAACATGTCAATTCTCCCCAGAGCATAATACTATCTGGGTGAAAAATTTAAAATAATCAAACTTGACAAAACAGGCACTAAAGTTCATCATAAAAAGTAAGTGTCCTACATGCAAGCTTAAATACCATATGGCATCTCTCATTTGAGTGAGGCAAAGGAGAGCAAACGATAAACGACGGATAGAAAGGGATAAGGGAAGTGGTGCAAGGAAATAAGGATAGGGTTGAGGGAAAGGGGAAATAAGAATAAAGCTGTGCCAGGAACCCAATAACCCCAATCAATGTAAACAGTAGGAGTCATAACATGTTAAGACAAATAGCATCAACAAGTATGAACCAACTGATTGGGGAACCAGAGGGAAGAGAGGAAAAGGGAAGGGGATTAAAAAAGAAAACAAGCTGTAGTATATATATGTAACACTCCCCAAGATATCTACAAACTCCAAGAATTATAAACATGTACTAATACAGAGTAAATGTCCTAGGAGAACCAACTCCCCCCCCAAAAAGCAAGACAAGTTAGTTTCCCTATCATTACAATAAAGCACCCAGTGACCAGGATTACAATGGGGCACTGGTGCACAAATAGTTAAATGCTTGTGGCAAGACAGGGCTTATACTACCAAGGTGCTTTAACATGCTTATTAATGTAATCACTTATGTATATTAAGCCCATCTTTCAGATGATGAAGCTGAGGTCTATAAAAGTTAAGTAAATTGCACAGGATCAATGTAGTATCTGTTAATTAACAGAGCTCCTACTCATTAAGAAAAAAAAAAAAAAAAAAAAAACCCTAAATAACCTGGCATAAAAAACAAGGGCTGTAACATGTAATTAATTAATATGCAAAAAGTTTATGTCTGTATTTAAAAGATCAACTTTACAAATACTTGTTAGGATGGATAACTAGGTTTACAGAGCGCTAGGAGTTGAGTACGCACACACACTGGAGGGAGTGCTGGCTAATACAGCATTTTTAGCAGGTTCTCTGACAGGTGTCCTTCAATAGCAACTGTCTTCTAGGATCAAACACAAGCACAAAATGCCACATGTGAGGACATGCACTACACCTTCTGTACAAATGACGCAGTGAAAAGCACCCAAACGGCCAGCAAAAGGTGAGAGTTAACACTTGAGACAACCACACATGGGAGGAGGCTGAAAGACTATTCGCACACAAAAAAAGCAATTTGAGGAATACGTAGATTTTTAACCCACTTGTTAAAGGATCTGAAAGATGAGAAAATGAGAGAATATAAAAGAGTAAAGATGGTATTTATACAAATGTGTTGAAAAATGTATTTTTAAGAAAGTTTGCAAGGATAAATCATTAGCGAATACCTTGGGGAGCATTAGGAATTGAAGAGGTCTTTATACTCAGTATTCTTCTCTATAAGACAAAAATAAGTGACAAGAACGTACTATCTTGTGTTCTTCTGTTTAAAAAGGATGAAGATGTATAAGTCAATGAAAACACTAACTAACCAACCAAAGAGAATGAGAGGACAATAAAATTAAATATCAACAATAACTATTGACACCTATAAAGATTCAAAGCAACTGACACAATTTTATTGTTTCTGTAATAGGCTCTAGACAAAATGAAGACAATGGAGACAATGACAACACACTTAAACTCATCACAAATTAATCTGTTACAAATTTCCAGTGGCTCAACATATTAAAGAGTAAAATATTAAAGAAAAAAACAAGAAATATATATTCAGATTTTTGCAGCACAATGAAATGTCCTTTTTAGAAAAAGTTTGCTAACTGCGTCCTAACTCTGACAGTGATACAAAAACACAAAATCAGACCATTTTTTCCTAACTTCTCCCATGATCTGGATCTGAAGATTACAGTATTAAAGAAATATGCAAGAATAAAATAAGTTGAGCGCTCAGAGACAAATAATTTTCCTTATTTTAATGTATAAAGATGCAAAGGTCCATTCAAAAAAAGCTAATCACTGTAATATGCGGATAAATAAAACAGATTTAACAACTTTTATAATCAAACCCAACTAAAGATATACTAAAAAAAAATATGTGTATACAGATTTATATACGTAATACCTATTTTAGAAAAAAAGGTTCCTTGGTGAAAATGATTCTCAAAATAGTCACTGATGTGCATTATCTACAAAACCTTCTGTATAAAAAATTAAACTTTTCAATGAAATTCCATGTTCATATTCTATCTGAAAACTGTCCTTGAAAGATAAGTAGGCCTACCTAATGGTTTCTCTGTGAAATTGTGACTGAGGCAGCTCTTTCCAGCATTTTCTTTCGTCCACCTAGGAGGAGCGCGTTTAGAGGACCATGAGCCGTGGTGTTGGGATGACCTCTGAAATACAGACTGCTCTCTTAAGCTCTTTGGAAAAGGAGTCTTTCGGCTATTGTACTTAACACAAGTCCTCCTGGTTCACACATACTGTAATTAAATGTTCTTATGATGAGTTGAAACTGGAATGTGTCTGAGAAACCAGGTAGAAGTCCTAAGTCTGTGAGTCTGCTGTCGCAGCAGAGGTGGCCTCTTCTGACGCATGAGAGTTTTCTGAATCTTTGAGGGGCATGCGTAGGTCACAGGAAAGTCTGGATAACCTGAGGACCCAGTGGAAGGTGGTCCCCTGTCTCCACCTGCGGGGGTCCTGAGGGCCAGTTTGTCCTTCGGAGCTGGGGCTTCTGTTAGGGTGTATTAAGACGTAGCTGAACGAAATATGTGGCGTATCCTAGCCGGCTGCGTGAAGACTGGGGTCTTGTCTGAGTTCACAAGCACCTAAGCGAGGGAGACGAAGAAAGTTAGTCCCCGTGTCATCTAAGACTAAGTTGTCATCTGTGTCACTCTGTACGTTACCTCGATCCTTACAGTAATTCTGTTTTTAATGTTAGACATCTCCTACATCCCAGTCAGGTGCAGTGGTACACACCTGCACTCCCAGCAACTTGGGAGACTGAGGCAGGAGGAGAAGTCTTGAAGCCCAGGAGTTAGTTCAAGGCCAGTCAGCCTAACATTCACTCTGCTCAAACAAACTGCCTGTGCTCACTTTTTTCTTTTGTATCGGGAATCGAACTCAGAACCTTGATCTTGCCAGGCCAGCACTTGTGACACTGAGCTGTGTACCCGGCACCTACCCGTTCTTATTTGACGTGTATATTGTTTTTCCTAAGGCTCAGTGTGCTGGGATTGAGTTTACACGGCACGTGGTCTCACTGTGTCGGTGGAGAGGCAGGCAGGCCCCTGAGCTTAGTCTGCGAGTGGTCGCAGTCTGGCCAAGTCCCGTCGGTCCAGCTGTCCTTCATTTCTCAGGCTTCCTTGCCACAGTGGTGGCATCGGATGCAGATGGGCCTCATCACAGACAGGTTGTGTTAATTCTGGCAAAACAAAAACTGCCTCAGAAAAGTAATGAATTAATAGCCTCATTAAGAGAGCACGGGTGGGGCCAGGGATATAGCTCAGTGGCAGGAGCTATGCTTGGCAAGTGTAAGGTCCTAGTTAGAGTCCCAGAGGGAGAGGGTGGCAGGAGAAGGAGGGCGAGGAGAGGGGCGAGAGAATGGAAACGAGACAGAATTTCACTAGACCAAATGATAGGAATTCAACAGTGGTTGTTACATTGCGT